>NW_017189543.1:0-79894 GCF_001704415.2 Capra hircus | reverse complement strand
CCCCTCAAGCCAGGCCAGCTACATTACTGTCACGCTCAACTCTCACTGGGGCAGAGTTGCCCACAGGCAAAAAAATCTAGCATCTATGCAGGCAGGGCCATTTCAGTCATGTCTGATTCTTTGCAACCCTGTAGACTGTGGCCTGCCAGGCTTCTCTGTCAGGGAGCGGGGTCGGGGTTCACCAGGCAAGAATACTAGAAGGTATTGGACAATACTGGTTGTCATACTCTTCTAGAGCACTCTATTTCCTGCTGTCCCTAGCCACCAACTCCCCTGAGTACCTGGTGCTATCAGAACTGCTGTGAACCAAACAGCTGCACCACCTCTACACCTGGCTCTCACAGGGGCAAACACAAGTCCTCCAGGGCAGCCTCAGGAGCAAAACCCAGTGGATGACCCACATGTAGAGGTGGAAATAAAAAAAAAAAAAAAACCATAACTGAAACCCAGGGGCAGAGGTGGTCCTAAGATGGGTGGAGGAAATAGGACGGGGAGACCACTTTTTTCCTCACAAATTCATCAAAAGAACGTTTAAAACGCTGAGTAAATTCCACAAAACAACTTCTGAATGCCGGCAGATGACCATCAGGCACCCAAAAAAGCAACCCATCGTCTTTGAAAGGAGGTAGGAAAAAATATAAAAGACAAAAAGAGAGACAAAAGAGGTAGGGATGGAGCTCCACCCCGGGAAGGGAGTCTTAAAAAGAGAGAAGTTTCCAAACACCAGGAAACACTCTCACTGCCGAGTTTGTGGCGAGCCTTGGAACCACAGAGGGCAAGATAACCGGGAGGAAAAATAAATAAATAAATAAAACCCACAGATTACGTGCCCAACAGTAACTCCCCAGTGGAGAAACGGCACAGACCCCTGCACCCGCCACTAGCAAGCGGGGGGCTGGACAGGGAGGCACGGGCCTGAATTGCTTAGAGTAGGACCAGGCCTCAATGCCCCGAGGGCAATCTGAGGGAACTAACTTGGGCTAGCAAACAAGACTGTGGGATAGCTACCACGCGAAAAGCCCTAACATAAGACACCGCCAGGCCCGCTCACAGAACAAAGGACTGAAGAGAGCTAGCCGGCTGCAGACCATCCCCCTCCGATGACAGGCAGCCAGAGCCAGAAGGGGACAATCACGGCCGCAGAGAGGCATTATCCGCCAAACTGCAAGCAGGCTTCTTTGCTAACTAAGACTTCTTGGGTTCTGGACGGTCAACATCTGCCTGAGAAGGTGCGCCAGTTGTACACACAGAAAACCGAGCGGCAGGGATGGGGGAGGCGATAAGTCGCAGCAACCGTGCTCGCCAAACACCTCATCACCTGAGCTGTTTGGACCTGAGAGAGGCACAAAATGCAGGCCCAACCGAGTTTGTGCCTCTGAGGGACTACCCGAGTGCCTGAACCTGAGCGGCTTAGACCTGGGAGGTGCATGCAGCCCAGGGCCGGCCTCGGACGGTTCCCAGCAGAGCAACCTAGAGCCTGAGCAGTGTGGGCAGGGAGGGCACATGCACTGTGAGCGGGGGCAGGCCCATTGTGGCTGAGACACTGTGAGCACACACCACTGTTATTTGTTTGCAGCGTCCCTCCCTCCCCACAGCGCGACTGCAGGAGTGAGCCTAAAAAAGTGTCCACCATCGCCCCCTTGTGTCAGGGTGGAAATTAGACATCCTTTACCTTTTCTCTGAGGCTGGAACTTGGTCCCCTGCAGAGGTACTAAGGATAACTAGGGGTATGCCCCCTTTGTTCGACTCACACATCATTTTACAGAAGAAGCAAGTCTGACTTACATAGACAGGGTTTGCATCCTCAGCTCACCCATAGTGCCTACCACTAGAGTACACCAGGCCAATTCACTCCTTTACAGAATTGGCTTTGGAATTTTTTTCCTACTTGATATTTAAGCTGTGTATTACCAATTCCACATAGTAGTCCACATATAAGTACATAAAGGAAATTCTAAAGGTGACTATCTATCAGATATTTTGAATAATCACCTCTATGTATTAAATTTGGATTGCTTTTAGCCTTAAACGTGTGTTTGGGGGGTTAGCAAATCAAATATTCTGGTTTCCAGACACTTTTAAGAATACTGCCTGAAGAGGTGTTTCGTGCATCACCTCAGAGGATTAAATAGTTACATCTCACCACTACAGGAAGAATGGAAGACCTTTGGAGAGATTAAGAATGGACATTAACTTGTTGATTTATTTCAGGAATAGTGTAGTCATGCTAAAGTGAAGGATAATCATGTGCCTTCCAATGGTCTGTGAACTTGGCACAGAACAGATAGAAATTTTTTTAAAGTTACTTTGACAAACAGGGTGAGGTTTTTCAAATTACCCACAGATTCATTGCAGGGCGTCTTTTCCTGCACTTTCTTATGTGTTAGTGTAATAGTAGCAGCTTGAGAAAGGTCAGCGAGATGGAGAAAAATGCAAGACAACTGTTCAGAAACACTGTGAATTGAAGAGAAAACGTAAGCGTAACACATCCCAGCAAAATGTGAAATCTGATAACACTGCATTTTCCTATATGGAGGTGTTTGTTACCAACACTGATTGTTTTTCCTCAGATGGCCAGGTTACTCTTTTAAGCTCTAAAATTCTGTATTTTATAGTCATTTTGGAAAATATATGTGTAACTCACATCCCTTTGTTAAGCACAGTGTAATTAAAACAAATTTAACCTTTTCTTGGTGACCCAGAGTCTTCATCATGAATACAAATTATGTGCTCTTCTCAGGGACCTACAGATCTATAGGGCTGCTTGCTTCTTTCACAAAGTGGTCTCAGAACCCTGCACTTGGCAGTCTTGTCTGTTTTTGTTTCTTCAATAGTGTACAGTTGTATGTTTAAAAAATAATTTATTTATTTTAATTGGAAGATACTTATTTACAATATTGTGAAGCTTTTTGCCATACATCAATATGAATCAGCCATAGGTATCCGTTTGTCCCCTCCATCCTGAAACACCCCCTCCCATCTCACTCCCCACCCTATCCCTCCACGTTGTCACAGAGCACCGGCTTTGGGTGCCCTGCGTCATGTATCAAACTCGCAGTGCTTATCTATTTTACATGTGGTAATGTATATTATATGTTTCAGCGCTATTCTCTCAAATCATCCCCCATCCTCTCCTTGTCCCACTGAGTCCAAAAGTCTGTCCCTTACGTCTGTGTCTCCTTTGCTGCCCTGCATGTAGGATCATCGGTACCATCTTTCTAAATTCCATATATATGCGTTAATATACGGTATGTGTGTTTCTCTTTCTTACTTACTTCACTCTGTGTAATAGGCTCTAGGTTCATCTACCTCATTAGAACTGACTAAAATACATTCCTTTTTATAGCTGAGTAATATTCCATTGTGAATATGTACCACAGCTTCCTTATCCATTCATCTGTTGATAGACATCTAGGTTGCTTCCATGTCCTAGCTATTGTCAATAGTGCTGCAGTGAAACCAGAGTTGAAAAAAGACACACATACCCCAGTGTTCATTGTGGCAGACAGTTCTTGATGCATCAAGTCCCCACCTCTGCTAGCACTGCCGCCATCTAACTTGATGTTATCTGCTGCAAGCCGGCAATCATTCTACAAGGGTAACAACCTTGTCTGTATTCCTGTGGGAGAGCAAAATTATTTAGACATCTTTCACCATTTCTGTGGGGGGGGAGGGGGTTGTTGGGTGGGAGAAAAGTGCAGTTCCTTTTGAGGTACCCAGTTGTGCATTCAAGGGAATAGGTTGTTGGAAGCTTGGGTGAGCTGAGGATGCAAACCCTGTCTATGTAAGTCAGACTTGCTTCTTCTGTAAAATGATGTGTGAGTCGAACAAAGGGGGCATACCCCTAGTTATCCTTAGTACCTCTGCAGGGGACCAAGTTCCAGCCTCAGAGAAAAGGTAAAGGATGTCTAATTTCCACCCTGACACAAGGGGGCGATGGTGGACACTTTTTTAGGCTCACTCCTGCAGTCGCGCTGTGGGGAGGGAGGGACGCTGCAAACAAATAACAGTGGTGTGTGCTCACAGTGTCTCAGCCACAATGGGCCTGCCCCCGCTCACAGTGCATGTGCCCTCCCTGCCCACACTGCTCAGGCTCTAGGTTGCTCTGCTGGGAACCGTCCGAGGCCGGCCCTGGGCTGCATGCACCTCCCAGGTCTAAGCCGCTCAGGTTCAGGCACTCGGGTAGTCCTCAGAGGCACAAACTCGGTTGGGCCTGCATTTTGTGCCTCTCTCAGGTCCAAACAGCTCAGGTGATGAGGTGTTTGGCGAGCACGGTTGCTGCGACTTATCGCCTCCCCCATCCCTGCCGCTCGGTTTTCTGTGTGTACAACTGGCGCACCTTCTCAGGCAGATGTTGACCGTCCAGAACCCCAAGAAGTCTTAGTTAGCAAAGAAGCCTGCTTGCAGTTTGGCGGATAATGCCTCTCTGCGGCCGTGATTGTCCCCTTCTGGCTCTGGCTGCCTGTCATCGGAGGGGGATGGTCTGCAGCCGGCTAGCTCTCTTCAGTCCTTTGTTCTGTGAGCGGGCCTGGCGGTGTCTTATGTTAGGGCTTTTCGCGTGGTAGCTATCCCACAGTCTTGTTTGCTAGCCCAAGTTAGTTCCCTCAGATTGCCCTCGGGGCATTGAGGCCTGGTCCTACTCTAAGCAATTCAGCCCGTGCCTCCCTGTCCAGCCCCCGCTTGCTAGTGGCGGGTGCAGGGGTCTGTGCCGTTTCTCCACTGGGGAGTTACTGTTGGGCACGTAATCTGTGGGTTTTATTTATTTATTTATTTTTCCTCCCGGTTATCTTGCCCTCTGTGGTTCCAAGGCTCGCCACAAACTCGGCAGTGAGAGTGTTTCCTGGTGTTTGG
Organism: Capra hircus; assembly: GCF_001704415.2. Lineage (NCBI taxonomy): Eukaryota > Metazoa > Chordata > Mammalia > Artiodactyla > Bovidae > Capra > Capra hircus. The sequence continues at coordinate 75,043 of NW_017189543.1, read as the reverse complement.
AAACTTCTCTCTTTTTAAGACTCCCTTCCCGGGGTGGAGCTCCATCCCTACCTCTTTTGTCTCTCTTTTTGTCTTTTATATTTTTTCCTACCTCCTTTCAAAGACGATGGGTTGCTTTTTTGGGTGCCTGATGTCATCTGCCGGCATTCAGAAGTTGTTTTGTGGAATTTACTCAGCGTTTAAACGTTCTTTTGATGAATTTGTGAGGAAAAAAGTGGTCTCCCCGTCCTATTCCTCCACCATCTTAGGACCACCTCTGCCCCTGGGTTTCAGTTATGGTTTTTTTTTTTTTTTTTATTTCCACCTCTACATGTGGGTCATCCACTGGGTTTGCTCCTGAGGCTGCCCTGGAGGACTTGTGTTTGCCCCTGTGAGAGCCAGGTGTAGAGGTGGTGCAGCTGTTTGGTTCACAGCAGTTCTGATAGCACCAGGTACTCAGGGGAGTTGGTGGCTAGGACAGCAGGAAATAGAGTGCTCTAGAAGAGTATGACAACCAGTATTGTCCAATACCTTCTAGTATTCTTGCCTGGTGAACCCCGACCCCGCTCCCTGACAGAGAAGCCTGGCAGGCCACAGTCTACAGGGTTGCAAAGAATCAGACATGACTGAAATGGCCCTGCCTGCATAGATGCTAGATTTTTTTGCCTGTGGCAACTCTGCCCCAGTGAGAGTTGAGCGTGACAGTAATGTAGCTGCCTGGCTTGAGGGGACCCTGGCAGCACCAAGTGTGCAGAGACACGGACTGCTTCCAGTGCAGAAGTTATGGCCCTAACCAGACTCCTTTCTCGAGCCTCTCGTAGCTGGCGATCAGAAGGCCTCTCTAGCCAGTCTTTCTCCAAAGCTCCACCCATTCAGGCACTTAGAGGGCTCCCTTTTCTGGGGTCCTACTCTGTTGTTCGGTGCATCAGGCACATGGGGCAGGGCTCCCCTGGCTGGGGTCCTACTCTGTGGATCAGTACATCAGGCACATAGAGGGGCCCCCCTGGGTGGGGTCCTACTCTGTAGATCAGAGTGTCAGTCACTTAAAGGAGCACCCTGGGTGTGGTCCTTCACTGCAGTCCAGTGCGTTAGGTGTTTGGTGGGTCAGCCTCTCTTTCGTTCAGCTGCTGATGCTGGTGTGTGGGGAGAGAGCAGCTGTGGTGATGGCCCCGCCCCCTACCGGTGACTCAGCAGTATCACCTTGTTTCCATGGCTGCCTGGCTTTCCTCCACCAGCATATCCCAACACCATCTCTTCCCTCACATCCCCTCAGTCCGTCTTTCCACAGTAAACATCAGACCTCGCCCTGGGATTGCTCCACAATCCCTAAACTCCAGCTCCTAGCTGCTGCACCTTCCAGGGGACCAGTGTCCTTGTCTGGAGTATGTATGGCTACAGCAAGGAGTGTCTGATTCTCATTCCATTTAGGCTGCCACAGATGAGCTGTTTCACTCTCGGTCTTAAATGTTTCTCCTCTGACTCAGACAATTGCTCCAGTGTGGGGATCGGACCCCTGCTTCAGTTTCCCCACCCGCCGAGGGCAGGTCCGGTCCTACTGACACTTCTGCTTTCTCCCCTAGTTCCTTTGTGCTACAGAGTTTTGCATGGTTCTATACATTCTTTTCCACTGGTCAGGTACTCCTGTCTACTCTCAGCTGGTGTTCTGCATGCATTTCTGTGTCTGAAGGTGTATTCTTGATGTATCCACAGAGAGAGATGTACTCCACGTCCACCTACTCCTCTGCCATCTTGTCCCCATGAACCCACTTTTGTCAACATACTGAGTCCACCAACCAACCAACCAAGCAGAAAACAAAAATACTTCTCATTGTGGGGATCTTAACCTTATAGAAATTTATAGAAATGCAAAGTAGCAACTTTTCTTTCCCAATGTTGAGAAACATGTTTCAAATAAAAACTATTATAATGGACATATTTGTTTTAAAACTTACTCTATGAGATACATTTTGGCCCGTAAAAGTTGAACTATTGTGTATTGAGCTTTGTATTAGGGAAACTGGGTTATCCCCTTCTATACGGTAATATGTTCAGGCTTAGGGGAAAGTGCCATAACACATTATAGAGGATAACAACATTATAAAACAAAGAAAAATGGCCAAGAGATGGAACTGACATTAAATACAGTGCAAGGATTTTTGAAGAAGATAACCAGTACACTGTTGTTCTGCTGAGTATTTTTCAAGTGCCCGTAATAAATATAAATACTCGGATTTACCATTTAGGCCCGCATTGTTGCCCCTCAAAAGGCAGATATCACAAAGATGGTCACTGAAGCCACCTGAATTTCAGTTACAACAATTCTAAGATGGAAGAGTAAACAAAGTCATAGAAGTGAGATTTGTACATAAAATTCCTAAACGTGGAGGACAGTTGATCCAGTGTTAAGCACCAAAATTGTAGAAATATCAGCAGGCTTGGCCTTTTTTTTTTTTTTTTTTAAACCTTTGTTCTTGTTGTTGCTTAGTAACTAAGCCGTGTCTCAGTCTTTAGCTATATCTCCTGATGGGACATGGATGCAAAGGGAAGTACAAAGTAACATCTATGATGTATTCTCACCGAAAAATCAAAGCTGAGTCTGTTGAATCTCATCAGTTTACAGTAAATAACTGTGGCTAGGAGAACAGGTAAAGGAACACAAGAGGGATGCAACCAGTCAAACCCAGGATTTCTGAAATTTTAGGACACAAAGATCTCATTTCTTCAGCAAATAAAAGGCAAGGAAAAGCAAGAGGAGAGAGACTGATAATAGATTTAAGAGACTAACAAGCATGACAGAGAGAGGCAGGGTGCAGACATTGGTTGAATCCTGACTTGAACAAGCTGAGAATTAAAAGACATTTATGGAATAATCTGGGAAATTTAAACCCTGACCGGATATTAGATAATGCTAGGAATTATTGACAGGTCATCAAACCTGTTTCTTTAAGAAATGGATATATGCATGCAAGGACTGTAAATAAAAGGCTATCTGGGATTTGCGTTAAAATGGATGAATGGGGGTGGGGTAGTGACAGAGCTCGAACAGGATATATGTGAAACAGAATGAGGTATAATGGGTGAAGCTGGGTGGTGTATAGGTGGAGATCATTAGTGTTCTTTCTACCTTTATGCACGTTTGACAACTTTCAAAAAGCACGACCAATTTCCTTCTTCCATATTCTCAAAACCTCAGAAAACCTCTCAGTGCTTCTCGGCTCTCTTTGGCCATGTGGTGTATGTGAATGGGGAATGTGTGGGCTTTGGGCTCAGAGAGACGTAGACTCAACACTAGGTGATGTGGAACACACGGCTCAACTTTGTCTGTCCTCAGTGTCCCATTCTGTAAAATGGGATAAACCCCGTCGACCTTGCAGAATTGGTGTAAAGATCAGATATACAAACCGCTTGTTCATGACAGTCATAATGATCCTTTGTTTGGCTCCCGGCCTAGTGTCTGGATCTTCGTTTAGGGGTTAAATGAGTTCATTATGAATGAACTGTTAACATATGTTACATTGACTTCGCCCTTAGTGCCTTTAGTTTTATCTGCTATGGATTATGGCCAAACTTCCCAGTCTTGATGAAATTCAAGATTATCCATCAGTTAATGAATCCAGCACCTTCTCTTCAGTTCAGTTCAGTTCAGTCACTCGGTCGTGTCCGACTCTTTGCCACCCCATGAATCGCAGCACGCCAGGCCTCCCTGTCCATCCCCAACTCTCAGAGTTCACTCAGACTCCTGTCCATCGAGTACGTGATGCCATCCAGCCATCTCATCCTCTGTCGTCCCCTTCTCCTCCTGCCCCCAATCCCTCCCAGCATCAGAGTCTTTTCCAATGAGTCAACTCTTCGCATGAGGTGGCCAAAGTACTGGAGTTTCAGCTTTAGCATCATTCCTTCCAAAGAAATCCCAGGGCTGATCTCCTTCAGAATGGACTGGTTGGATCTCCTTGCACCTTCTCTTACTACTCTCCAAAAAGAATCTTCAACCCTCTTCCTCCTCTTACTTTCTAAACCCATCCTCATCCTCACTTTCCTGTCTGCCTACCTTCCCAAAGGCCCTTAGAACCTGTTTATTCCCATACACAACAGAGCGTGGAGAAGAAATTTGTCATAAAAAGTACCCAGTCAAAAGTGAAATGAAAGTTGCTCAGTTGTGTCCGACTCATCACAACCCCATGGACTGTAGCCCCCCGGGCTTCTTTGTCCACGGAATTCTCCAGACAAGAATGCCAGAGTGGGTTGCCATTCCCTTCTCCAGGGGATCTTCCTGACCCAGGGATTGAACCTGGGTCTCCTGCATTGCAGGCAGATTCTTTACATCTGAGCTACCAAGGAACCCAGTCGAAAAGAGGGTAGGAAAAGAGGAGGGAAGAACAGGGAACAGAAGAGACCATCAGAAAACAGATACATCCCTTCCTCAAGGACTGGCTGATGCGCTTCTTCCTTCACCCAAGATTCCCTTAGGGAGAAATGGAAGAACACCAAATGACGACCTGTCTCCAGTCATGATTTTCCATTCTCCAACTGTTTATACTGAGAATACGCGTTCCTGAAATGTTCATTTTTCACAGTTAATGCAGCCTGTGCAAATATAGACGCTTTGTTTTGTACCACACATGCTCGTTAGATCACTGGCCTCTCAAGCATGCAAATAGAAAAAGTACACATGGATGGTGTTCATGAATTTGCAACAATGCTCTGTTTTGATGGTAAAGTTCTTAAGATTCAAATGGCTGTCTTGGGCCTCTGGAAGGACAACAAGGTGGGCATAGAAGGGCATTGGTGTGGAGGAACAAAGGCTCCAAGTGAAAGGATGGGGGCTGAGGAGTGGGTGTGTGTCAGGCAAGGACAAGGAAGGAGTCTTGGGGGGGGATTCAGTGAGAAAGAGGATGAAGAGCTTGGATGGGGCCATCTCACTATAAAAGTGCCTGTGGACCTGGGTTGATGGGGGGAGGGTGGGGTTGGGGAGCGGGGAGGGCTGTCTTTTCTTCCTCCCTTTGTTGCTTGGGGTCAGTTTTTCAGTCACTGTGGTTTCTGGGTCACCATGGCCATAGTCTCCTAGTGGCCTATCCCAGGCTCATGGCCTCCTTCACTTAAACTCTCCCCGGGGCAACGAGCATCCACACCTTTAGGCACTGATCGGTCATCAAGGCACCCTTCCAGCCAATGGTAGCCCTGGGTAGGTGCTTAAATGTCACCAAGTGTTAGTCGCTCAGTTGCGTCTGACTCTTTGCGACCCCATGGACTCTAGTCCACCAGGCTTCTCTGTCCGTGGGATTCTCCAGGCAAGAATACTGGAGTGGGTGGCCTTTCCCTTGTCGAGGGGATCTTCCCAACCCAAGGATCGAACCCAGGTCTCCCACATTGCAGGCAGATTCCTTACCAGCTGAGCCACAAGGGATTTGTCAAAGCAGAAGGCTTGGCCAAAGAGGATTGGTGAGCAATAAAGCAAAGAAGTATAAAGGCCATGCATCCACGTGCCTATGGGGAAGGTGCATGGCAGATTCATGGGGAGAAATCGCCAAAGATTCCGGAGGCATTTTATAAGCCCTCCAAACCCAACGCCTTGCCTTATTTGTTACTACTGTGCGGGAAAGGGCAACCATTTGGGGAGGGAGTCTCATGACCAGGATCTCATTTGTGTCACTGGATGTCCTGTGCCTTCTGTACTCCTTGTGGCTGATCCCAGGGCAGCGCTTTACTTTTTCTTTGCTAAGGAGCCAGTGCCCCCACTGCCCGTGTACCCAGGGGAGCCAGAGGTGATCACCAGCGTACAGATATACTGGGTGTCAGCGCATTGCTATGTTGAAGAGCATGAGCTTGGAATCCAGAGGTGCATAGAGAACGGATTCCGGATGAAATGTTTAGGAGAAGGGAAAAGGCTTACCCTGGGAGTGTGGATTGTGGCAGATGTGGTTCTGGAGCTGGATCTGTTGATTCCCAGGCTCGAACTGCATGTCCGGCAGACCCTTCACCCTGCTCGGTGCTTCTGAAGTGCACAGAGTTCTCTCAGGGGTCAAACAGCATCAACTGTACAGACCCAGGACATGAGCACCTCCAAAGTGGATCTAGAAAATGCAAAAGAAGATAGGAAATTAAGCCACTGAACCAGGGATTAGTTTGTCATACTCCCTTCCCCAAGTCTGGAGTGCATGCCACTCTGAAACAGAAATGTTAGTTAAATCTCACTTATAATGTGGGAGTCACATTTATTTCCCCCTTCTGTTGCATTTTGAAATACTTCCATGGTAAGCTACTGACTTTCTGCTATTCCCTCCTGTCTCAGAGGAGTGGGGATGACCAGCTCCATGAGAGTGTTCATCTGCCTGCACACATATGTTTAGTAGGAGCAGCCACAAAAGACCCTGAATCGCCAAAGCAGCCTTGAGAAAGAAGGGTATAGCCTCAGGAATCAGGCTCCCTGATTTCAGATGACACTAGAAAGCTATGGTCATCAAACAGGTATGGTACTGGCATGAAAACAGACACACACACTAGTAGAAAAGAAGAGGGAGCCAAAAATTCAGCCTGGGGCACACGGTCAATTCATCTATGCCATAGGAGGCAAGGGTATATGACAGGGAAAAGACAGCCTTTTCAGCAGGTGCTGTTGGAGAAACTGGAGAGCTACATGCAAAGGAATCAAACTGGACCCCTTTATCACTCCAAAATAAGGCCTGAAACCATTAAACTCCTAGAATGAAACATAGGCCATAAGCTCTTTGACACTGGGATTGGAAGCGATGTCTCTGGATTGAGGCCAAAATAACAAGCAATGAATCAAAAGTCCCGAGGATGTAATGTTAGGATAGGGAATACAGTCAATCATATTGTAATAACTCTGTATGGTGGCAGGAGGTAGCTAGACTTGTCGTGGGGATCATGGAGTAATGTATAAAAACACAGAATCACTAAGTAGTGTACCTTTAAAAAAGATAATACTGTGTGTCAGTTATAATTCAATAAAAGAGATTTAATAGCAGCAGCAGTGTGTGTGTACGTACCAAACACAGGACCCGTAGTGTTTGTATGTTTCCTTGTGCTCCTGAACTAATCAAGTGGGATTTCAGAGAATCTGAAACGTGCAGAGAGATATATACAGGAGACCAGACATTGTAGATGCTCACTCTCAATATGGTGGTGTATGGGATTCCCACCCAGTTCCCTCGCATCCATATACACGCACCTGCACGTGTTAGCTGGGGCTACCTTTCTTCCCTCAAGAGCACACTTGATCACTGTTTCCTGTGAATGCCTACTTTTCATGCCGTTTTGCCGACTCTCTTTACAGCATGGATGCTCTGATGTTCAAGACATTTGCTTACATAAATTTCAACCATTTAGCTGCGTGCAATGCAGAAGACGCAGTTATTATCTCAATCCCTCTCTTCACACCCAGAAATACACTGTTAGTAGGTCCTCCTTCTCTGCGCACATTATACAAACATGTATTAACGTTCACCTACAGATTTTAGCTCATCCATTATCAGTAGCAAATGTTGTGTTCATGACAGGAGCTATCGTTTCCCCAATAGAGCCACGTGTGCACGACTTTGCTCACATATACTACTCATAGATCTAATATGAAGTAGATGATGGCCACACAGACATACTTTGGGCATCACCAGCACAAACTTATTCCCGGTCGAGGTTCTGAGTCTTGTGCTCCAGGGAACTCTGTGTTCTGGCTCTCAGAGCACAGGTGTCACATGACGACTCAGCAAAAGGGAGAAGGAGAAACTGGTGAGTGAGCCACTGCAGTCTCCCTGCATCAGGACCTCTCAGCCCATCACACAAACTCAGGGATGGCTGAGTTGCCTCAGCCCCAACCGGTGAGCTCCTCATACCACAAGGCACACGTACATGCACCTGATGCTGGCAAAGAATGAAGACAAAAGGAGGAGAGGGTGGAAGAGGATGGAATGGTTAGATAGCACTACCGACTCAAGGGGCATGAATTTGAGCAGCCTCCAGGACATTGCAAAGGATAGAGAAGCCTTTCAGGCTGCAGTCCACAGGGTCAGAAAGAGTCAAACACGACTTAGCAACTGAAGAACAGCAACAAAAATAGACAGGCTAGATGGCAGTTCCTGGTAGGTCCCTCCCTTTCCTCCATGCTAAGAAGCTGGTGAAAGCCTTCATCTGGTTGGTACACAGTGATATGAAAGTCCGGCTGGTTCTCCTCCTGTGAGTTGCATGTGGAGCAGCATGGTTTTGTCTTACTCTGGGGTCCCGGGTCCAGGGTGGTCCTGGGGCTGTCTCTAACTGGGGGTCGCCTCAGGAGAGCTGACTTGGGGCATCCCTGTTTCTCAGTCACCTCCCCCTGACATCCAGGTGTGTCATTCTCACACGTTTTCCCCTCTGCAGGTCTTTTCTAGTTGACCCTGAGTCCTTGGATCCCATCTGCACAAACATCCCCGGCCTCGTGTGTCACGGCAGGTTGAAAGGTGGTCCTTAATGGGACCTGCATCCTAAGAGTATGTGTCTCAAGAGAAACAGAAGCTCTTGTGCCTTCACTTTACTCCCTCTATAACCCATTTGGTGACAGTTCCTGTCCCTCACTGCCTATTCCATGAAGATGCTGTCTCTAATAGTCCAATAGTCTGGTTATTCATTCATTCATTCATTGGATTATCTGCAGGGTCACTGTCTAAAAAGGAGACCAACACTCTGCGTCTGATGTATTAATCCTTCCTGGTTTCCACAGAAAGCTAACAGCACAGAGAACATTGTGATGGCATTCTTGTTTCCATGACAACCAGGGTAAGTCACTCTTTCCTGGAGGCAGAAACATTTCACAAGAAAACTGATTGGAGAGATGGAGTAAGTGTAGAGACATGGACACTAGTCAGTGTCTGCTCTCAATGTGAGGGGTGTGTGTGTGTGTGTGTGTGTGTGTGGTGCGTGGTGCCGGTGGTGTGGTCTTTACTTGGATATTAAGAGCTCTGATCCCTCCTGATTTATGAGAGCATGGCAGCTCCTCCTTTTGTGGGGTGTTAAGGTGCCCCAGTAATCTGTCATACCCTGCCCCATGTCATGTCACACCTGTTGTGTGAGGACATTGTCACCTGAGTCCCTGAAAGCAGGCATCTCCAAACACTTCTCATCCTACACCTTTGCTTCACAATGGTTGTCTGTTGCGTGAGCTCTTAAAGATCTTCAGTTTGCTCACCATTTACACCTACTGAGAGTGAAGTGTTTTGATGTGTATGATATGAGGGAGAAAATTTGAAGTCAGCAAATGGGACAGATGAGCAGGACTGAAAGATCTAAGGTAACTTTGCATAGCCCAGGGGAGGACATCATCAGCTACCTACCCTGAGTAGCTGGCACAGGCAAACCAAGAAACATGTTCTCTAAAAGTCAGATTTCCTTGTAGCACGCCACTAATTATGGTTAGGTAAATTGGATTAAAAACAGTGAAGTGGCTCCCTTATTATGGAAGCACGAACACAAGCTCCTTCTTAAAAGACTGTGGAGTAGGCTGTTTTTGTTTGTTTTTGGTCGTGGTTATGTTTAGAAATGGATGCTGCTGATGTTATGGTTTGGGGGTGTCTTCTTTGTTCCTAGAGAAAATGGAGCATTTATAGGACGTCGATTCAGTTCAGTCACTCAGTCATGTCTGACTCTTTGCGACCTCATGGACTACAGCACGTCAGGCTTCCCTGTCCATCACCAACTCCCGGAGCTTGCTCAAACTCATGTCCATCAAGTCGGTGATGCCATCCAACCATCTTGTCCTCTGTCGTCCCCTTCTCCTCCTGCCTTCGATCATTCCCAACATCAGGGTCTCTTCCAATGAGTCAGTTCCTCACAATGGCATTTACAGGATATGCTGTTGCAGTTTTCATCAGGGTAGGGAAGTGCTGTCAGGAGAATCAGGCTCCAGGTAAAGGATGTCCCCGCTTCTCATCTCCAGCCTTGTGTGCTGCTGAGTGGTGCTGAGACGAGGTTCTGCCAACCCCATTTTCACTCTGCCATCTGGCTCCCCGGGAGGGTCGGCCAGCAGGGTTGGTGGGGGGCAACAGGTGGTCTGGAAGCAAGACAACTGGCTGTACCTTCCTGTCTGTTCCTGCCCCTCTCGGGGTCACCCCCACGACTGCCCTTTCACACAACAGGGATAGCGACGTGTGACTTCAGTAGGAGCAACTGGTCCATAATGTGGCTCACCTCCAAACTGCAAGGGCTGTCTCCATGGCTGCCCACAGAAAGACCAGCATCAGAAAACTGGGGAACTCTCTCCTAAGGGATCTGAGCCCCAGGGGGGAGTTGGTGGGGAGGACAGGGTAGAAGGGCCTCCTCTCAGATCCTGACCCTGTGGTGCAGGCTCATCAGTTTTTCCCAGCTTCACTGTGAGGGCTCTCAGTTTCATGCACCCTTCCCCTGACCTCCTTGAGGAACCTCACAGAGCTGGACAGGCCCTTTCCTCAGAAGTCTGAGCCCAAGCTCTGAGGCCTCCTCTTCCAAGGTCACGGGTTCTAGGAGCTGACGTATCTTCCAGAGTTTTTTCCAGAAAGACCAGTGCCCCAGTCTTCCTACCAGGGTGCCCTCCTTCTGGTCCTGTTTCTCCCGTTTTGTCTTTTTTGGACTCCAGATAATTCTATCAAGCTCCCTCTAATGAAAATAATAAGTGGACCCTGCCTAATAATCAGGTGAGTTGTGCTGTCTTTGTTTCTTAAGGTCTTTCCTTTTGCTTTGGTTTCGTAAAGCTTTACTGTTACTGCTTGTGTGTGTGTTTGCATATCTCATGTGTGTGTGTGCACACGCACGTGTGTATGAGTGTGTGTGTGTGTGTGTGTGTGTGTGTGTGTGTGTGTGTGAACGTATTATGCTTGGAGTTTGGCACATTGAGGTGACATTTTCCCCCACATTGGAAATTTTCTATTTGTGAAATTGTCGGCTCTTTGCTCCTTCTGTATGCATGTTCTGTATCCCCTCTCTCTCTTCAATTGAACATCTCTTATGTGGCTAGGTGTACACACCTTTTAAAAGTGAATATTTCCTTTTCTGAATAAAAATGTACCTCAGAAGACATGCCAAACATTTCAAATGTATCCTCGCTGCATTCTATGCCATGGTATGGAACCGTTTTCTACACTTGCTTTCTGTTTGTTCACGTTGTCTAATGTTTCCTATTCCTTTCCTATCCCCTCAGCATCTTTATAAAATTAAGATTTTGGAGCCTGTGGACATGTAAATGCGTGATTCCCCATACTGACTTACAAAGTGATTTGAAAAGTAATGTCTGCCCTCACCGCACATTTCCATCCTTGTTCCTCTTCTCTTTCTGATGGAACCATGTCATGACGTGCCTGTTTGCCTCTCTACACTTTTCCACTGCATTTACACGTCTTTCATGTCCTCTGGTAAGTCGTATAGCATCAGGCTTGTTGATTGGAGAAATAAAAGCTCTGTGCCATCATGTTCTTGGGTCCCTCACCGAAGGCACAACTGGAATAGAATGAGAGGGACCTAGGAACCTGAAGCTTGTGCATTTGAGGGCTTTACCTCTCCATGGTTTGAAATTGACGTGAAGTTCTGGCAGCAGGGTGACTGTTAATATGGCCTCCGGTCTGTTGTCCTCTGTGCATTCTGTCTCTATAGACACGTTTGATTTGATTGTGAACGGAAACATTGGATGCATTTTCATTTTTCCAAGCCTTCTGAAAATTCAGGCTACTTTAAAGGTTAGTTCAAAGTTCTGTTGTTAACACATAGCTCCTCCTGTGCATAAGGTGATCCATATCGACAAGTCATAAGCTATCTATCTAGTTGTCATTTATCATCCATCTTACCTGTAAGAGTATTGCACTCCAGTTAGTGCAAAATATGAAAAGAAATTCTTCTGCATGTCTGTGTACCAAACCTGAATGGAAGGTATTTGGGCAACGTGCCAAAGCGTATGCTGGGAGGGACATTTAATGCGTAATATTTTCATCTAACACCCTTCCCTTCTGATGGTCCTGCTTAAGGAGCATTGCTGTAGTAATCAGAAAAAAAAAAAAAGAACTACAGTTGGCATCTTGGTTGTCCACTGAAAGCACTCAAAGAAAGTGTTTCATTCTTGAAAGAATGTACACCAAAGTAAATATGAGAGAATACTGAAGTAGGTCATACAATTTTTAGAAACTTTTTAATATATGGCACAGGTATAGCTAGAATCAAAATTCTAGAGTCCTTGGACTGATGTGCCTACGTTAAGTATTCCTGGATGATTAGTTCACTGGTGCTGAATAGTTTTGCTATTTTAGGATAGTGAGCATCATTTTAGATTTTCCCAAGTGTCCTTTAAAATCACAAACTAGAAGGAGCTGAGAATAACATCTACCCTGGAAGCAGAATCATGTGCATGCATGTGTAGGGGCAGAGAGCATGGATGATATGCAACCATATCGGGTATCTTAGGTCTCTAATGTCATGCTGAGAGAGAGAAAGTGTGTGTAAGTGCATGTACGTGTGCCTTGTGGTATGGGGAAGCTCACTGGTTGGGGCTGAGGTAACTCAGCCATCCCTGAGTTTGTGTGATGGGCTGAGAGGTCCTGATGCAGGGAGACTGCAGTGGCTCACTCACCAGTTTCTCCTTCTCCCTTTTGCTGAGTCGTCACGTGACACCTGTGCTCTGAGAGCCAGAACACAGAGTTCCCTGGAGCACAAGACTCGGAACCTCGACTGGGAATAAGTTTGTGCTGGTGATGCCCAAAGTATGTCTGTGTGGCCATCATCTACTTCATATTAGGTCTATGAGTAGTACATGTGAGCAAAGTCGTACACACGTGGCTCTATTGGGGAAACGATAGCTCCTGTCATGAACACAACATTTGCTACTGATAATGGATGAGCTAAAATCTGTAGGTGAACGTTAATACATGTTTGTACAATGTGCACAGAGAAGGAGGACCTACTAACAGTGTATTTCTGGATGTGAAGAGAGGGACTGAGACAACTGCGTCTTCTGCATTGCACGCAGCTAAATGGTTGAAATTTATGTAAGCAAATGTTTTGAACATCAGAGCATTCATGCTGTAAAGAGAGTCGGCAAAACGGCATGAAAAGTAGGCATTCACAGGAAACAGTGATCAAGTGTGCTCTTGAGGGAAGAAAGGTAGCCCCAGCTAACACGTGCAGTTGCGTGTATATGGATGCAAGGGAACTGTGTGAAAACCCCATACCCCACCCTTCTGAGAGTGTGTATCTACAGTGTCTGTCTGTTGTTGTTGTTGTTGTTCAGTCACTCAGTCGTGTTGGGCTCTTTGCCACCCCATGGACTGCAGCATTCCAGGTTTCCCTGTCCTTCCCCATCTCCCGGAGCTTGCTCAAACTCATGTCCCTTGAGTCAGTGATGACATTCAGCCATCTCATCCCCTATTGTCCCCTTCTTCTCCTGCCTTCAATCTTTCCCAGCATCAGGGTCTTCTTCAAAGAGTTGGCTCTTCGCATCAGGTGGCCAAACTATTGGAGCCTCAGCTTCAGCATCAGTCCTTCCAATGAATATTCAGGATTGATTTCCTTTAGGATTGAATAGTTTGGTCTTCTTGCAATCCAAGAGACTCTCAGAAGTCTTCTCCAAAACCACAGTTCTTTGGCATCCGTTGGCACAGTTCAAAAGCATCAGTTCACTAGCACTCAGCCTTCCTTCTGGTCCGACTCTCACATCCATACATGACTACAGGAGAAACCATAGCTTTGACTAGATGGACTGTTGTTGGCAAAATAATGTCTCTGCTTTAAAACATGCTGTCTAGGTTGGTCATAGCTTTTCTCCCAAGGAGGAAGTGTCTTTAACTTCATGGCTGCAGTCACCATCTGCAGTGATTTTGGAGCCCAAGAAAATAAAGTCTGTCACTATTTCCATTGTTTCCCCATCTATTTGCCATGATGTGATGGGACCGGATGCCATGATCTTTGTTTTTTGAATGTTGAGTTTTAAGCCGGCTTTTTCACTCTCCTCTTTCACTTTCACGAAGGGGCTCCTCAGTTCCTCTTCGCTTTCTGCCATAGGGGTGGTGTCATCTGCGTATCTGAGGTGATTGATGTTTCTCCCAGCAATCTTGTTTCTAGCTTGTGCTTCATCCAGCTCAACATTTCACCAGATGTACTGTGCATGCAGTGTCTGGTCTCTGATGTTTCAGAGTCTGTGAAAGCCCACTCAGTATTAGTTTAGAAGCCCAAGAAAGCACACAAGCAAACACTATGGGTCCCGTGTGTGGTACACACGCACACACACACACACACACACACACACAAGCATATGCACACTAGTGCCATTAAAGCTCACTTATTGAATTGCGACACACAGTATTATATTCATTTCAGGTGCAGGACTTAGTAATTCTGTGTTTTTGTACATTACTCCGTGATCCCCACGACAAGTCTAGTTTCCTCCTGCTACCATACAGAGTTATCACGATGTGATTGGCTCTATTCTCTATCCTGTACATTATATCCTTGGGACTTTTGCTTTATTGCTTTTGCTTTTGGCCTCTATCCAGAAACATCACTGTCATTCCCAATGTCAAAGAGCTTATGGCTTATGTTTCCTTCTAGGGGTTTTATGGTTTCAGGCCATACATTTAATCCATTTTTGTGTAAGAAAATGGTCCAGTTTGATCCTTTTGCATGTAGCTGTCCAGTTTCTCCAACAGCACCTGTTGAACAGGCCATCTTTTCCCGGTCATGTACCCTTGCCTCCTATGACGTAGATGAATTGACCATATACACCGGGCTCTGTTTCTAGGCTCCCTCTTCTGTTCCACTGGTCTGTGTGTCTGTTTTCATGCCAATACCATGCCTGTTTGATGACGGTAGCTTTGTAGTGTCATCTGAAATCATGGAGCCTGATTCCTGAGGCTCTCCCCTTCTTTCTCAACTTATGGCAACAGCGGCAGTTGCCCATGGCAGACTGAACTTGACCAGAGGCAGCCACTTCCCAAGTTTCTAGCAGAGCTGCCTAAGTTTATTTTGCTCTGTGTAACTAGGAGGGACTCTCCCTGACAGGCGCCAGCTGCTCCCCACCCCCCAGTGCAGGAGGCTGTTTGGAGCAGACAGACATCCAGAACTATGGTCCACAATTGGTATCACCTAGGGTAAGTCACTCAAGCTTGTTTTGCATTACATTTGTTTGTTTGGTATTTGATAATACCTGCTGTGATAATCAGAGCTCTGTTCCATCCTATAGTCAGCCTAAGGTATGAGAAAGGTGATTTTTTTTTTTTTAACACTGCATAGCCACCATCTTCTTTAGACTATGGTGAGGGAAAAATTGGTTAAGATGAAATGTCTGAAATTCCAAAACTGGTTCTTTTCACATAGGCAGTTGGAAAAAAGTTGGCTTGATGAAATACTTTTTTCAGAATTCCGACACTGAGAAAATAAAAATATTTCCAGGAGAAAGCATGAAGTTAACTAAGTAAATTTAACTTTCCCTCACTGTCAGTTTTGACTATGTGTTTGTCAGGTGAATTGCTATGACACGTGTGGTCATGATTCCCTGTCTTTCCATTTTCACGTTGTTTGTTTTTAATAAGAGGAATCTTTGTTTGAAAAAGTAGAGGGAATTGTTGAACTCCACCCTTTTGTTTTTGCCCTGCAGGAGTTAGTTTCTGTTCTTTGTGTGTGTTTGTATTTGTCTTGTGTGTAAGTGTGCTGGCTATAGGCAACTCAGATTTGTTTCCTGAATGCAGCCCCTTGAGGTGCATTCTCCAGAATGGGACCATTTTGGGTAATAATCCTTCTGAGTTAACTTGTAAATGAGCACCACTTAACTGACTCAAAACTAACAGCGCTTACAAATTGAATACTTCGTAATATTTAGAAAATTGACCAAAATGGATGTCAAACCTCTTGATCTGGGAAATATTCAGTACTGAATTGATACCTGGTATTGAAGCTAGCTTAAGCTTGTTGGTTTTCTAAATGTAACACAACTGTCGTACTTGGGTTTGTTGGAGATCGAATAAGACCTTATATCTGTTGCAAATGTGTCAGCAAGAAAATATCAATAACTTGATATGATGAAATATTAAGTCTACCTAAAATAGCTTTCTCCAGATTTTGGAAACTTGAAAGTGATCCAAGTTAAATGGCAAGAATTCATTGACTATCTGGGTCACACTTCAAATCGGATAAAATATTGGAACATTGGTTGCTGGACAAATCTAAGTTTACCAACCTCTGCCTTCTTAGGAGAGGAAAACTAAAGCATAAGGTTCCAGTCAGAAAATACTGGTATGACAAACAGTTCACAATTACTTGCCTCTTAGTGTTCAATAAAAATTAAGGCGTTTAAGAGTCGAGGGTTTGAATCTAAATATGTAATTAAAGCTACTAAGAATAAAGGAAAAAAATTATCAGTATATAGTAGGGAAGTAGGATATATGTTTTGAGTAAGAATAAAGGAGTTTTATACATGGTCAGGCTGAGATTAGATTAAACTTTGGTAAATGGATCTCACTAACATCTGTGGGTAATTTGCAAAAACAAAACATGGAGAACTGCAATGTACTGCTATGTTATCACATTAAGTTGGAAAAACTCAGAATGTAAACTCTTTACATATAATACACAAACATAATTATGCTAAAATATTCATAGAAAAATGACAAGAGGGAAATTCTCAAGATTTCAATGCTGACTCTCTTTGAATGGTGAATGATTTTGCTTTCTTCTTTCAAATTTTCTGCATGTATAAAATTTATGATAGAAAAAGCAAGCATTGGGCTGGGAATTAATCTTGCAGTGACTAATAGCATAGAATGTTTGGAATTGCAGACTTGATGCCAGATGCTGGTTTTTTTTGTTTCTGTTTCTGTTTTTGTTTTGCTTAAAAGGGCAGTCATTCCTATGGCTGAGACAAATTTCCCAAAGAGATCAGCTTCAGCATTATCGCTCAGTAGTATCCTCCTGACGTACAGTTTTGACATGTGCCTCCTTGTCAGAAAATAGTTGCCTATGATCTGCCAATTAAGGATTTCTCCTTTGTTGCCAGAATAAGCACTGCTTCAGAAACTTATACTGCTGGAAAGCTTTCGTGCAGCCAGCGCTAGAGAAAAATGCTGTTGCTTAAAGGAGATGTAATCTCCCAAGATGAGATAATACCAACATGTATTTTCAGAGGAGGTTCCTTTGAACCTATAGTCATGAGCATTTCAGGTTTCCTCTAAAACCTTCAACCACTAAGCAAAGATCCACATCAGGAGGAGAAACTTGGAGGAATCTGGGCTCAATTACTTTACAAGACTGCTAGTGAAGATGTAGGTGATGGCAGTATTAACTAATCTCACTGCATTTATCCTTCAGTCATCCATTTATTAAGTATTTATTGAGTGCCAGATCCTGTGCCATGATTTATGTAACCTTTAGATTATATTTGCACTGTCTTACAGTGACCGATGACCTTATTTGACCAAGTGTTTTGGGACTTTTTGACAGACTTCCCAAATGCCAAATTTTAATTAAATTTCTTTTGACATCCAGCTGACTTTAAGGTTCTTTCAGTTCAGTTCAGTTCAGTTCAGTCGCTCAGTTGCGTCCGACACTTGGCGACCCCATGAATCGCAGCACGCCAGGCCTCCCTGTCCATCACCAACTCCCGGAGTTCACTCAGACTCACGTCCATCGAGTCAGTGATGCCATCCAGCCATCTCATCCTCTGTCTCATCCTCTGTCCCCTTCTTCTCCTGCCCCCAATCCCTCCCAGCATCAGAGTCTTTTCCAACGAGTCAACTCTTCGCATGAGGTGGCCAAAGTACTGGAGTTTCAGCTTCAGCATCATTCCTTCCAAAGAAATCCCAGGGCTGATCTCCTTCAGAATGGATTGGTTTAGGGAGCCCTTAAGGCATCTGAAGGAGGAATATTGAATTAGTTTCATTTGATATGTTGAATTACATGGGAAGTATTTCCAAAGGGTGATAAGCCTTCCAAGATTATACTGTATGGGTAAAGTTTACTATATGTCCTGGTATAATCTATCAGCCATAATTCTGGTTCTACCACAGCAACTTGATTCAGCTTCTTTGTCAACACATTGTGATCAGATCTTCAACCTTGCCTTTTAAGTCTTTGACAGACAGTTAAGCTGTGCTTTGCAAAACTGCTTAATCTTCACGCAAATTCATAGGAAGGTCTTTTAAACAGACATGGGTCAGATATATCGCTGAATTTGGTTAAGAAATTTTTATCAAACTGGTAGGAGAAGCAAATTTTCCCTCTCACTGGCAGCCACAGTGGACCTAGGGCTGTCTGCAGCAGAATCAGCAAAGTGACAAGACAATCTTGCACTGACACTCACCCTTGAAGGGAGAGGGGATTTTGACTGTGCTATATGCTAGTACTTAAGTTGAACAGTGAAAGAGGAACTGTTAGCTGCTTAATTGAGTTATGAAGTACTGGCTTTCGAAAAACCTGGCTTTCGTAAAATACAATGAATGCCTAAAACCAAGGATTGCTTACTTTGCCCCTTGAAATAACACAGCTCTATTGAGAACAATCCCTTGGGGGCGTGAAGGTAAAATGAGAAAAAGTAAGCAACTCAGGGCAAGCGGTGATGCCTTTAGAGCAAAAAGAGGATGGCCCTCCGTTACCAAATACCATTTTGCCAGGGTCTTTGTGA
The DNA here is from genome assembly GCF_001704415.2 of Capra hircus. Taxonomy (NCBI): domain Eukaryota; kingdom Metazoa; phylum Chordata; class Mammalia; order Artiodactyla; family Bovidae; genus Capra; species Capra hircus. The sequence continues at coordinate 56,454 of NW_017189543.1, read as the reverse complement.
CATGTGTTGTTCTTACCCCAGTTCTGGCTCCTTTTCACTTTGATGAGCATAACAGAAGGCTTGGTTACTGAGTCAACTGGTGTATATGATTATAATGGCTAAGGTCTCTGTCTGGAATATTACTGATTTTGATCTATGTTCTCCAGATATTCAGAAGCCATGCCCCTTAAGTTACTCATGACCTAAAATAATTTGGTATATTATACTTCTGCAAGTCTGGCTACCAGACAACACGTCTCTCCAGACTGGTTTTCAGGCTTATTCTCCTGAATTCAGGTCCAGGCTGGTTTTCAGGCTGGTTTTCATTCTCCTGAATCCTTTATACAAAATCTTTCTTATATAAAACTCGAATTGAGGACTTGGAACTTGGGAGTATTTATAACTTGGTATCAATTCCCCAGTCAAGATAGGACTATGCCCCACTTCAACAGGAGACTGCTAGACAGGTTGTTGCCACATTCCCTGAAAGACTTGGGGAAGGATGAAACGGAATTGGAGGTTGAAACCCAGACACCCTAAACACAAATTCCTCGGCCAAGTTTAAACATACTCATGTGTTATCCTCAAGACTGAGGAGTATCAAAGAAAAGGGAGAATTGTAACAGAACACAGTGAGTTCAGCCCCTAGCACAGCAGCCATCGCTCTGCATTATTACCCTGCACCCTGTTACCAGGCAATGGGTCCTGCTCAGCCCTTGGTCGGTGCCATAGTGGGCCCTGCCCATTGGCAACCAACTGGCAATGAGCGACAGTTAGTGGTCCTGCTCAGCCACTGGTCAGTGCCACAGTGGTCCTGCTCAGCCATTGGACAACGCAGCAGTGGGCCCCACCCACAAGCTACCAACTGTTAAGAAAGGATGCTTAGTGACAGGATTCAGACAACAGTGGAGTGGTGGTCAGTGAAGTGAAGAGTGAGGTAAGAGGCGGATCTGGGCCTTCTCCCTGAGGCCCTCCAGCTCACCTGGCCTTAACTGGAACCCCAGAGAACAGGCTGGGGGATGTGTCCTGTATGGCTCCAGAGCCCTCACCAAGGCCCCTCACTAGCCTCTGAGGCAAGCAGTGAACCTCTCCCCTGTCCCTATCTCTTTGCTCCCGTAGCAGTGGCAGTCAGCCTCGGTTGCTGTCTGTGGGACCTGGTCTCTCCCCCTCAGGGAGTCCTGAGGAGACTGAGGGGCCACTTGGGTTGGACACCTAGCTCCTTCAGCGATGACAGATGAGGAGGGTCTGGCGACCTGGCCCTGAGGGAGTTACCAGCTGAGCTCTGCCTCCTCTTAGCCAGGCCCAGGACCTTGGAGGGTGAAAGTTGCTCCTTGGGACATTGCCCTTTCGTATCGGGACAGAGAATAACATTTGTTTGGTAGAGATTTATAGGAACACCTCATCTGACCATGACCTGACCTCAAGAACAGAGGCTCTGACGAGAAGTTTGTAACAACTAACCATGTCCCTCCCTCAACTAGTGCTTTTAAAAGGGCTTTGATGAAAGCTTTCAGTAACATTGGGGTTTATAGGGCATGAGCCACCCATCTCCTCGCATGGCCTTATAATAAACTTTTCTCTGTTCCAAGCTCCAATGTTTGAGTATTGTTTGGCCTTGTTGTGTGTTGGGCACAGGGACTTGGTGATGTTCAGTGACAATCTACCCTTGCCTCCTTTGTCATACGTGAATCGACCGTATGCACCGGGCTGTATTTCTTGGCTCTGTCTTTTGTTCCACTGGTCTGTGTGTCTGTTTTTGTGCCAGTACCATACCTGTTTGATGACCATAGCTTTGTAGAGTCATCTGAGATCAGGGAGCCTGATTCCTGAGGCTCCTTTCTGAAGGTTGCTTTAGCGATCCAACCCTTCTATCTCAAGGTTGCTTTGGTGATTCAGGGTCTTCTGTGGCTGCTCCTACTAAAGCTATGTGTTCAGGGCAGATGAACTACTAAGGCTACCTGTTCAGGGCTCTGTCTTCTGTTCCACTGGTTTGTGTTTCCGTTTTCATGCCAGTACCATACTGGTTTGATGACCGTAGCTTTGTAGTGTCGTCTGAAATCAGGGAGCCTGATTCCTGAGGCTCCTTTTTCAAGGTTTCTTTGGCTATTCAACCCTTCTTAAGGATTGCTTTGGCAATTCAGGGTCTTTTGTGGCTGCTCCTACTAAACCTATGTACTCAGGGCAGATGAAGGCTCTCACGGAGCTGGTTGTCCCCACTCCTCTGAGACAGGAGGGAGTGGCAGAAAGTCAGTAGCTTACCGTGGAAGTATTTCAAAATGCAACAGAAGGGAGAAATACATGTGACTCCCACATTATAAGTGAGATTTAACTAACATTTCTGTTTCAGAGTGGCATGCATTCCAGACTTGGGGAAGGAAGCATGATGAACCAATCCCTGGTTCAGTGGCTTAATTTCCTATCTTCTTTTGCATTTTCTAGATCCACTTTGGAGGTGCTCATGTCCTGGGTCTGTGCAGTTGATGCTGTTTGACCCCTGAGAGAACTCTGTGCACTTCAGAAGCACCAAGCAGGGTGAAGGGTCTGACAGATGTGCAGTCTGAGTCTGAGAATCAACAGATCCAGTTCCAGAACCACACCTGCCGAGATCTGCATGCCAAGGGTAAGCTCTTCCCCTTTTCCTAAACATTTCATCTGGAATCAGTTCTCTATGCACCTCTGGATTCCAAGCTCGTGCTATTTAATATAGCAATGTGCTGACGCCCAATATATCTGTACGCTGGTGATCACCTCTGGCTCCCCTGGGTGCACAGGCAGTGGGGCACTGGCTCCCTAGGAAAGAAAAAGTGAAGCGTTCTCCTGGGATAGGCCCCAAGGAGTACACAAGGCACAGGATGTCCAGTGACACAAACAAGGTCCCAGTCATGATATCCCCGCCTCCCCACATGATTGCCCTTTTATGCACAGTAGTAACAAATAGGGCTTTCCCGGTAGCTCAGATGGCAAAGAATCTGCCTGCAGTGCAGAAGATCAGGGTTTTATCCCTAGGTCAGGAAGATCCCCTGAAGATGGGAATGGCAACCCACTCCAGTATTCTTGCCTGGAGAATTCCGTAGACAGAAGAGTCTGGTGGGCTAAGTCTTTGGGATCACAAAGAGTCGGACAGGACTGAGTGACTAACACACACACAGTAACAAATAAGGCAAGGTGTTGGGTTTGGAGGGCTTATAAAACTCCTCCGGTACCCTTGGTATTTTCTCCCCACGTATCTGCCATGTCTCTAACCCCTAGGCACATGGATAAAGAGCCTTAATACTTCCTTGCTTTATCTCTCATTAATGCTCTTTGACCAAGCCTTCCACTTTCACAAAAGGCATATATCCCTCCTCCCAACCCGTCCTGACTCTTTTCTTCTTTTCCATATTCTAGTATTCTCCATTCTAGGCCATTGAAAACACAACCTCGGGCATCTTTCAAAGATTCGGGCAGAAGAGCACAGGCTGCACAAGCTGTAAACGCTTTGTAGTCATAGGCAAAGATTGTGGGCAAGCACACTGTTTAAGGGAGACCTGCCGTAGCTGTGGGTATGACGGCCAGACCCGTCAGCTTCAGCTAACTAATCCTTGGTGCCCAAGTGGAATCACGATGGACACCAGGTATGTCCTATGCGTTTGGAAAGGCCGCTTTTGGCCAGCCAAGGTCTTGTCCAGACCCAGCGTCTCACCACAACAGAAGAGAAAAAGGGCCCTTTCTCTGGAAGTTCAGATACTCTCAGTAGATGAAAAAATCAGAGTGAAAAAAACAAAGATGAAGACCCTAAAGCAGTCCATGATTGAATCCATCTCCACCTCACTAGCGGCCCAGCCGGAGCCCAGTGCCCCAGAAGAAGAGGAAATGGCCTACATATGTGCTATTACAATGGCCTGGGACCTTCTGAATAAGAATGGAAATTTCACTCCAGCAAGAGTCACGGGTGATCCAGAGTCCAAGACGCAGTCTCCAAGGAGACTGCAAAAGCAACATCGTAGAAGGTGTCAGGAGCCCAGTCGGGGCCTACGGAGGAGTGTGAGGAAAAGGAAAAGCTCCAAATCACCCGTGGTACCTTCAGAGAGGGAGGATGGCCCATATGGAGACAAGCCACAGGTGTGCACACCCATCGCCCTGATCCCAAGCGAAATGCAAACAGAGTCATCTCAGAGCTCCGGGGTGCACCCAAACTTCCCGTCCCTTTCAGAAGATGACCATGAGAAAGAGGGCAAGGAAAAGGGGGACGCCTCAAAAGTTATGTCCTTGCCCTGTACAGTGGAGGAGGTGGGTGTAGATGTTAGAGGTGGATGTGTGCTTCCATCATTTACACCGGGTTTCATCCTCACTGTGACCAAGGCTCTGGAAGAGGGGGCACACAGCACCTGCCCAAAGTCCCTGGCTGTGTCCCCTGAACGTGCTACCTCCTCGGTGAATGTTGACCCTGGAGAGGGCACGTGCAACTCAGGCTCGGAGGGTGCAGCAGCATCCTCCAGTGCCCCTAACCTGAGCCTGTGTAATTCATTCCACCTAGCAAACAGTAAAAGGAAGCTGCAGGCCCCAGGGTGTGAGGAAGAGCAGCAAGAATCTCAGCCCTCAGCTCGCTCAAAGGCTATTAAGCCCACCAATGCCATCAAGGAGGGCGGGGGCAAGGAAGCAGGACAGCTGACAAGCATGGCGTTCCCAGAGGAGCTGTGTCCCATTGAGAGAGGAATGCTGGTCTGGTTTAAGTTTCAGAATCACCCATTTTGGCCAGCCGTGGTCACGAGTGTCAGCCCAACCGAGCAGACCGCAAGGGTGCTTTTGATTGAGGCCAACATGCACTGTGAGAAGAGCGGCATTCAAGTTCCTCTTCGAAGGTTGAAGCATCTGGATTATAACGGCAAAGAAAAGCTAATGAAGAGAGCCAGCAAAGTATACGGGGAAAGTGTGAACTGGTGTTTCTCACTGATTTCCAGCTACAGAGAAGGGCTTGTTCGCGGGTCTTTTGTGGGCTCTTTCCTGGACTACTATGCTGCTGACCTCAGTTACCCCATGAGGAAAGCCATCCAAGAAGGTGATCTGCAGATGGATTTCCCCAAGGTGAATTATTCCGACCTGGAAGATTCTGAGGAGGAGACCCCTGTGGCTGCAAAGAGGCACTGCAAGAGAATCCTCCCTGACCGGATGAGGGCTGCTCGCGACCGAGCCAACCAGAAGCTGGTGGACTTCATCGTGAAAAGAAAGGGGGCCGACCCACATCTTCTGGACATCGTCAAAGGCAGGAAAGAATCCAAGTGGCTTGAATCATTTCTGAATTCAGAGAGGTACGTGATCTGCGTTGAAACATACCTGGAGGATGAAGATCAGCTAGATGTAGTGGTAAGACATTTACGAGAAATCTACAAACACATAGACAAGAGAGCGCTGGCTCTGACCAGAGATGACCCAGTGAGCTTCCTTCTGGAAGTCCTTCTGCCAGAAGCAATCATTTGTTCAATTGCTACAGTGGATGGATTGGACTACAAGGAGGCAGAAGCAAAGTACCGGCAAGGGCCACCTGTGTATTACCGGGAAAAAGAACTATTTGATAAGAAAATCTTGAAGAAAATAAGAAAGAGATCAGCCGAGAGGAACAAGGCTAAACTCTACCCCTGTGCCCAACAGGGCATCGGGCAGACTTCTCAGTCACACCATTAGCAACAATCCCCGTCTGTATGAACTGCATGAGCCTCCCACTCCACACGGCATGTAAACACCTTCTGGAAATCCGAGGCCTCAGGAGCACACTTGAATTCACTCTGGATCCATCTCCAGCACCTGTGAGTGGCATGGTCGTCGTCAGTTTCTTCTTCCCCAAACCCTCGCACCACTAACTTGTTAAACTATTGTAAAGAGCTGTACTTCCCTCTACTTGCCCAGATGTGTAGTTTTCCAGATATTTTTACGACATGGCTTTTGACTCTACGTCATATTTTAAAGGGGGACATGCATTCCTTTATTACATGAAAAAGCCCTGTATTGGATACAAAGCAGCAATCGTGTTTAAGATCTAAGGCGTGTTTCTTACAGAAAAGCCACATGGGTTTGCCATTCCTCCTGTGGCACATCGGTATCCACAATTGATTGGATTCCTCCTTAAGATAAGCCCTGACTTTTCCCTGCCATGCTTATCCATTTGGGAAAATAAAAAGCCCTGAGAGATGAAACCAGTGTCAGAGATGTTTCCTGTGTCCTACCACTACCTTCCAATGGTTCTTGGAAAAGCAGTCTGAAATCCAAACAAAGTTAACGGGTGATCTGCATGTAGTCCATGTGAGGCTGAATGAAACCTCGGCGTGCAGTAACTGTTCTGTCAACCCCTGCAAAAATGTTCACCCTTGGCTCCCCTGAGATTCCATTTGCGGGAGGTGCTCTTCTTCAACGGTTGAATGGTTTCCCCAAATAGACAGACTCCTGGCTGTCTTCCTATATGACAGTGACTGGATCCCCTACATGCCAGCATCTGTCCCCTTGTGGAAGATGACTACAGCCATCGTAGACTCAGGCTGACTTGTCTAGACCTGGAGTCCAGGCTGACTGCTTGGAACCCATCCAGTTGGCATACATTGTAGCAAAGCAGGCGCTTTGCCCTCATCGACCCATCTCCTCCCAAAAATTGCAGTCATTTGTCCCAAACCTAGCAAGCTTGATCCTTTGACTTATTCATCAACTAGCTCCGACAGGTTCCAGCAGTGTAAGTGCAGACGAGTAAGTCATTCCAGGCTGCCTGAGCAGTAGGTGGACCAGGAGGGTCTGGGAAATGGGTTACAGAAAAGTCTCCATTCAGCTAAACATGGCTGCTGTCAGAAAACAGTGAAAGGCAGTTTAACAGGTAAATTCTGAAGCTCATGGATTGTTATCCTACCTTGAAACAAGATTTCATTATTACTATTTTTTTTTTTTTTTTGGAGAGGAAGAAAAGCCAGTTTACTTTGTAAAACCCAATAGGAAAATAAACATTAAAGATTTAACGTGAACCTGAGTGTGTTCTTGTTCTTAGAAAGAATCAACTGTCACTGCCCCAGGTTCAACTCAGTTCAGGTCAGTCACTCTTTGCAACCCCATAGACTGCAGTTCACCCGGTTTCCCTATCCATCACCAGCTCCCGGAGCTTGCTCAAACTCATGTCCATTGAGTCGGTGATGTCATCCAACCATCCCATCCTCTGTCGTCCCCTTCTCCTCCCGCCTTCAATCTTTCCCAGCATCAGGGTCTTTTCCAATGAGTCAGGAAAAAATTTTAGCCCCAGGTTATGGGGATAAAATTACATGCCCATGTGATTTTTTTTTTTATTTGCAAAGGGGAGCTGTTTTGATTCACAATAAAACCATTGTGTCTTTCACCTCAAACTTCTGCTTCATCACATTTCAGATGGAACATATTTGGACATTTATTGTACATAAATAATACTCCTCCTCCTCTAGGAGGAGTTCAGCCTCCTCCTGGCCCACATCACTTGCATCCGTTAGCAGCAATGAGTCTATTATCCAATGACTCTTTCACCTATGTTTCTCCTTAGCACAAACAAATACATATTTACTTACTCATTCTCAGCCCAGGTCATTTAATTCAGTGCTAAACCACACACAGTCCACACCCCGGGTCCTACACACCTGGTTACCAATGACTTGTGGTTAGCTGCTACTGACCATATCACTTGTGTGTGCTTAGTCACACAGTCGTGTCCTACTCTTTGCGATCCCATGGACTCAAGCCCACCAGACTCCTTTGTCCATGGGGATTCTCCAGGCAAGAATACTGGAGTGGGTTACCATGCCCTCCTCCAGGGCATCTTCCCAACCCAGGGATGGAACCCAGGTCTCCCAAATTGCACACGGAGTTTTTACTGTCTGAGCCACCTGGGAAATTCTAAGTCCAAGGAATTTGAATATGATGAAACACTAAAATTATATTTGGAAGCTTGGAGTCTTTGTCAATTCCAAAGCTACCTGGAGATTTCAAAAGCCATCTTTCAAGACCTTAACCTTGCACATGCCCCTCCATGACCTTGGTATGGCAGGTTCGCTGGAAATTGCTGCCAGCATTGACCTGCCAGAGTTTCAAACGTATTCCTCAGTATCACTCTGCCACTGAGACTCAAATGCAGCTTTCAGGGTCCCACCCTTGCGAGTCTGATTTGGGGATCTGGGCTGAAACACTGGCACCTGCATTTTCATATGCCACATGAAGATCTGGATGCTGGAGGTGCCGGCTGCCCTGTTTCATCGCAGATCAGCCCTGGGATCAGTGTGTAGACTCCAGCAAGGTGCAGGAGCTCACTGAGCCTCCAACTTCCAGGGTCGCACTGCTCAGAGTCTCCAGACTAGCCTTTCTGACCGAGTGGTGACTGACAGCCCTTCCCATCATGCCCCCAAGCCTCCCAGCTCCTGGCCCCGCCCCCATGCACAAAATGAGGCGAGCACAGGCACCCCGAGACTGAGGCAAGATGGAGATGGGGTGGAAGCAGAGCAGGGCTTTCCGTAGCTCTTCCGAGAAAACCGTAAGGCTTCTTCCCACAAGAATGCTGCAAGAGCGCTCCCTCTAGGAGGCGATGTTGGGCACACGTGGAAGGACAATCACAGCAATGAGGGAAAGGAGCGAGAGAAGCATACCCACCAGGATATGGGAGGGATTGTTTCCCTGTAATCTCACATCCTAGCTCTAGTCCAAGAGCACATCTCATGATCTCCATTCTACTGATGAGGAACCAAAAAGGGAAGGGAATGGTGTTTATTGGGGTGAAACGGGTAATCACAAAACAAGTCAACTGAGCAAGAGAACTTGTTTGAGTGAGCCCAGTTCCATATAGAGGGCACTCACATGGAGAAGGGTGGGCAAGAGTGGGTGTCCCTTCCCCTCTGCTGAGGGCTGTGTGAGACCCCGCCTGAATGTTATACACACACTGTCCTATCCAAGCCTGCCTGCACACCTATCAGGGAGATATCCTTACTGTGGCCACCTCAGAGTTGCAGGAAATGGGATTCCAAAAGGTGGAGAGTATTGCTGGGGGTGACAAAGCTGATAAGTGTTGGGACTGGGCTTAGAATGCAGTCACATCAAACCCTGTACACTGAAACCAATGCTGGGCTGCTGTGTTTCTAGAAGTTTCTCCTCTGTCAGAACCACTTGGAGAGCTTGTTAAAGTTCAGAGTGCTGGGCTCCACTCCAGAAGTATTGGAGAGGAAAATTTAAAACTTACACCCAGCTAGAAATAACTAAATACTCCTTCTGCTCCTGTAACTCAGCTTGCTCTTTGCTACTCAGCTTGCTCCTTGCAAAGTCATGTAAGTTACGACTGTTTGGGAAAATGGAAACTTAAAACAATGCCAAGAGCTGCCTGCTTAACCATGTTTGTTTGTGTAGAAGTCAGGCACTCCCCTCCCCCACCGTGTCCTAACAGCTGTTCCCACTTGCACGAAACCCCTGGTTTAAACTAGCCTATTAACAGTCAGCACTGCCACTATAGTCTGATGTCATGCACTGTCTATGAAACCTTTGTAATGTTTTTGTTCAGTGCTCAGAGCTGTAAGTGTTAACTCCTCTGGACCCATCGGTGTAATAAACGTTAGTTCTCCAGCTCTCTTGAGTGTGGTGCTTGGTTTCTCGACCATCAGACTTCTTCAACAGTATGGGGCCTGAGGATTTGCATTTCTGAAACTTTCCAAGGATGCTGATGTTTTGGTTCCTAGCCCTCTACCGCCTCTCACAGCGCCCCCTCAGCACTGGAGCAGCAGTGCTCTCAATACTGGAGATCTAGTCCTGCCTCCATGCTTTCAGACACTCCCTTCACCCCATCTAGAATGTTTCCTTCCAGGGTCACCTTAGAAAAATTCTCCAGGTCCACCCATAGAAGACTGCTTTCTCTGATCTGTTCTCTATCTGCAACAATCCACTCCACTCCCACGTTCTGTTGCTACTCCTTGTAACAATGACCTCATGGTTTTGTGTGTTATACGTAAGTTTGTCTTTATCTGTCCCCCACGCTGAGTTCTTAATTTTCCAAGGGAGTGGCCTTGTCCTGTTTATCTTTTTATGCCCAGCTGCAAGTAGAAGCTTACAGAAATGCTTGTTCACAAACCCATGCCTCCACACTGCTAACTTTCAGGTCCCTCCATAGCCCTGGCCTAACCATTGTTTCATTGGGATCTTTTACCGTTCCTTTGACTCCCCAGTGCTGCTCCAGATTGCTTTCCACCCAGTAACAGCATCAGATAGGACAGGGGGAATGACTGCATCCACAAATGTAAAGTATGATTAAGTATAACAATGACCAGCTTCAGTGTAATTAATGAATACGTTTTCAGGACCCAAGAAGTACGAAGTAACACTGGAGTTCTCAAAGCAGAGTCCAGGGAACCCTGGGAGTCCTCGAGACCCTTTCAGCTGGAATCTACAGGTTCAAATCTCTCTTCATAATGCTGCTAAGATGTTTTTGCTTTTTGCACTTTTTCCCAAGGGTAAGGTGGAATTTTCCAGAGGCAACCAAAGTGTGATATTGTGGCAGGCTAAAGTCAGAAACAGACGTGATTTCCCAGCTCTCTCACATTAAGCCATACATCAAAGAGGGTTACAAAAATGTAAAGCAATGCCATTCTTTCCACTCACTTTCATCTGTTTTGCATAGATTTTTTTCATAGAATATGTTATTCATGTTAACATGCAGTGGTTTTATTACTGTCATCTTTAAATGAATAAATAATATTTTTAATTTCTTATTTTCAATTTTAATACAGTAAATATTGATATTTATAACCCACATAAACAATAACTCTTTGAGGTTCTCGATAAATTTTAGGAATGCAAAGGGGTCCTGAGAACAAAAAGTTTAAAGACTGATTTAATTTGATGCTCCATAATGGAATGGAGGAAAACATTTCTCAATGTATCTTAGGTTATTGGGGTGGCAGTCTTCCCTCTTTTAACAATGATTTTATGCTTTTTTCCTCTTAATGATAGGACAGGTACCACAGAATTCAAATTTAGGCAGGCAAGCACAGAAGATTTTTGTAATCCATGCAAAACATCAGATGTTTGCACTGTTTCTATGATGTAACTTTTAAATTTTTCTTTTTTTTGTTTTTATGTGGGAAAGGTATACATTAATAAATAAAATATGTGTGTGTGTGTGTGTCAGTCCCTCAGACATGTCCAACTCTTTGCAACCCCATGGACTGTAGCCCACCAGGCTCCTCTGTCTATGGGATTTCCCAGGGCAAGAATACTGGAGTGAGTTGCCATTGCCTCCTCCAGGGGATCTTCCCCACCCAGAGGTCAAATCCAGATCTCCCGTATTGGCAAGCTGGTTCTTTACCACTGAGCCACCAGGGATGATACCAACATATCCTTCAGGGGAGCTCAATTCAACCTAGCACAATAGACAATGGCACATGTTAGAGAAATTATACAGAAAAGAAGTATGACTTAAAATCATGAAGCTCAAATCAAAGAAGCTAATTCCGTATTTCAGTCTATGGTAAGAAAGAGCTGAGGAGGTTATCAGCCCAAAACCTTAACTTCCTTTATCGTATTGTTGCTCTTTGTCACCATGTACTTGGAAATGTGACTTAAGAAACTGGGTCTTCTGCTCTTAAGTTTCTTGTTGGACCTCACAGAGGCCAGAAATGCCCGCTGGGCTGGGGGAGCCAGTTCACATTCTTTAAGTCAGTCCATTCTTGCTTAGATGATGCAGGCGGGGAACATGATCTGGACCTACAAGTTTTCGAACCAATCCTAATACTGTTGTGCCAAAACTCTTGGATAGGAGGAGGGATACAGAGGGAAAGAAAGAAGAAAAGTGGAGTCTTCTGAAATTCTAAACCCTTCTAACCTTGGGACGTCGAGGCCATTTAATGATGCAGCTTGCAGTGATGACAAGCGTTGCTAAGAATGAAATGAGTTTGGTCAGTGAACTTAAGGAAGGAGATCTTGTAAAGAAAGACAAACAAGGGCAAAACCACTGCCAAATTGTTGTGGTGAGTTGAGCCAGGAAAACTGTTGGAAGTTGACCAAAGAGAGCCCAAAGACTGAGGACGGCTGAGCCCAGCATCCACCACTGCAAGCGGCTTCACTGATAAGAAAGCCACACCCATGGGCCAGAGCTGCACTTTCTTCATCCAGCCTCATGTTCCCTATAGGCACATAGAACTTTCACTGTGGCTCAGCTGGTAAAGAATCCGCCTACAAGGGGGGAAGCCTGGGTTCGATTCTTGTGTTGGGAAGATCCCCTAGAGAAGGGAACAGCTACCCACTCCACTATTCTGGCCTGGAGAATTCCATGGACTGTATAGTCCATGGGGTCGCAAAGAGTCAGACACAGCTGAGTGACTTTCACTTTCATCCCATAGATTCACATTTAGAAGCTTAAAATAGTGCCCTTTTATTATGCACAGCTGTCCAGACCTGGCCTAGCTTCCAAGGCTTCACGGAGAGTGTTGACTGGCTGGGGTCTTCCAAATTGCTTTGTTGCCAGTCTTGACAGGTAATCTCAGCAGTTCCCTTTGCAAACAGTGCAGTTAGCTGCCTCCCTCTTGGTGCAGATCACCTTATGCATTTTTCACGGAACACACCTCCATAGCAGATATCAAAAGAGCTGTCTTCCAATTAAGTAAGACTTCATTGCCAGTCCCTGTTTGCCTCTCCAGCCTCTTTTGGTGTGCCAGGAACTCCCAGCACACGTGCAGCAGGGCACACATAGATCTCCTCTCTGACAGACTGGCAACACTTTCTCCCCTGGTGTCCCACCCTTTAACCCTGGCTGGGCCTTGAAGACCAAGCTCAGAACACTTCTTGTCCAGAGAGTCCCCGTGGATTCTCCCCAGACTGAGTCTCATGTCATCAAAGTTGATCCTGCTCAGGCCTACACACACACTCCATGGCAAGCACCCTCAGGCCCAGGTGCAGTGTGCTGCTCGAACATAGGACACCAAAGGCTACAGGGTCCTAAAGAGGTGCCCAGCCCTTAGTGTTCAACAAGGGCAGTTGTGTCCCTGCCACCACCACGTATATCAGGGTGCCTCTCCTCCAGCACTGACCCTTTCTCTCTGTGTGCCCAGATGGCAGCTCTGGTGCTGATCCTGCCAAACAGAGTAGCTACCCCAAGCTGTGAGTAAACAGGCCAGCAACAAACAGCCCCCATCTCTTAGAAGAAATGCACTGAGTATGGAGCCCCTTGCTGGTAAACAAGGAAAGAAAGGGACCCCCAGGATGTATCCTTCACCTCTCCTCTGAGCAGGCGTGCCCTATGGCTTCCATCACTAGATCTACTGGGGACCACCTGCAGGGCAGGCAGGATAATGCCACCCTCTCTCTATCCAGGCTATTCTGCCCCTCCAAAAATTCCTCCTGGGAGGATTGAGGGATGCCTGGAGACCGGCGTCAGCAGGAACCTGCTCACAGACAAAGCCCATGGCCCTGAGGTCTGACAGGCCTGCCCTGCATCCCCAGGTACCAGCGATCTTTGCCCCTTCCCTGGTGTGGCTCAGTTGTTCCCCGACATGCTCCCAGGCATGCCTCTTCCAAGACCTCCCGGAATCCACTTGGGCCACTCTACCTGTCAGCCATCAATCACCCTCTGGTCCCTCTGAATCAGCAGATTGACCTGGCATGGTTTGCAGAGAGACAACCAAAGTAGGGGGAGGGAGAGTAATGCACACCTCCCACCCCTCTCAGGGGTCCTTTCCCACGTGGCCAGGCTACTTCTTCATCCATTCCCAGAGCAACTCCTCTGGGAGGAGTCAGGACCCAACCCTGGGCCAACTCCTTGTCAATCAGACCCCAGGGGTACAGAAACACAAATGGATACACACGTGTCCCAGCCCATGGCAATCAGGGCAGGGGTCTGGTGAGAGACCAGTGTCATCTTAACCCCAGGGCAACTCTCCAATGGGAACATGCCAACCGAATTGCCCAGAACATTTGCACAATGGTCCTCAGAGTGGGGTGGTGGAGAGCAAAAGCAGGAGGGCTGAATCAGCCCAGGCAACAGGGGACTTCTGGGAGTTTGCTCCAGCTGCTGTTGTCATATGGTAACGTGCAATGGTTAGGTGGGAAAGTGGTCGAGAGTGACCTTACTGTGCTGTTGTCTTTTTTAGTGGAGGGGACAAGGGATGTGCCATGCAGCCTTTCCCCTGTGACCTAGAGTACTGGCCCTGGGTGGTGCTCCCAAGTGCTGCACAGATGTGACGAGAGGATGCACACGAGGAAGGGCTCTTTGGCACATGTTTAGGGTGAGCAGGGAGAAGCGGTGACCACCACTACAGCTCACATCTGCTTCTGTGTACACTGCTGCATGCTGACTCAGGAGCTGTGGTGGCCTCCAGCATAAAGAAATCACTTGTTTTTAAATCGAGATAGAATTGTCATTCCATACATGTCATTCTTTTGAAGTGGACAACTCAGGGGCATTTAGCATATTCCCAGTGTTGTGTAGCCTCCCTTCTGTCCAAGCACAAGATATTTTCCTCCCCCTCAAACAAGACCTAATCAGCATTAGACAGTTCCCCTACAATTCTGGCCAGGCCCTTCTAACCACTAATCTTTCAAATTCTGGACATTTCACATTAATGGAATCAAACAATATGCTGCATTTTTCACCTGGCATCTTTCACAATGTTTTCAAGGTTCATCCATATTGTAGCATGTATTGGTACTTTTTATTGATTTTTTATATGTATCTCTTCACATTTTATTTTAATATTATTTTTTAATTTATTTTAATTGGAGGCTAATTACTTTACAATATTGTAGTGGTTTTGCCATACATTGACATGAATCAGCCACGGGTGTACATGTGTTTCCCACCCTGATCCCCCCTCTCCCCGCTCCCCATCCCATCCCTCTGGGTCATCCCAGTGCACAAGCCCTGAGCACCCTGTGTCATGCATCAAAACTGGGCTGGCAATCTGCTTCACATATGATAATATACATGTTTCAGTGCAATTCTCTCAAATCATCCCACCGTTGTCTTCTCCCACAGAGTCCAAAAGACTCTTCTATATATCTGTGTCTGTTTTGCTGTCTTGCATATAGTGTTATTGTTATCATCTCCTAAATTCCATATATATGCATTAGTATACTGTATTGAAGTTTTTCTTTCTGGGTAATTTCACTGTGCATAATAGGCTCCAGTTTCATCCAACTCATTAAAACTGATTCAAACACATTCTTTTTCATGGCTGCGTAATACTCCATTGTGTATATGTACCACCGCTTTCTTATCCATTTGTCTGCTGATGGACATCTAGGTTGCTTCCATGTCTTGGCTATTGTAAATAGTGCTGCGATGAACATTGGGGTACACGTGTCTCTTTCCATTCTGGTTTCCTCGGTGTGTATTACCAGCAGTGGGATTACTGGGTCGTATGGCAGTTCTATTTCCAGTTTTTAAGGAATCTCCACACTATTTTCCATAGTGGCTGTACTAGTTTGCATTCCCACCAACAGTGTAAGAGGGTTCCATTTTCTCCACACCCTCTCCAGCATATATTCCTTGTAGACTTTTGGATTGCAGCCATTCTGACTGGCGTGAAATGGTACCTCAATGTGGTTTTGATTTGCATTTCTCTGATAATGAGTGATGTTGAGCATCTTTTCATGTGTTTGTTAGCCATCTGTATGTCTTCTTTGGAGAAATGTCTATTTAATTCTTGGCCCATTTTTTGACTGGGTCGTTTATTTTTCTGGAATTGACCTGCAGGAGTTGCTTGTATTTTTTTGAGATTAATTCTTTGTCAGTTGGTTCGTTTGCTATTATTTTCTCCCATTCTGAAGGCTGTCTTTTCACCTTGCTTATAGTTTCCTTTGTTGTGCAGAAGCTTTTAAGTTTAATTAGGTACCAATTGTTTATTTTTTCTTTTATTTCCATTACTCTGGGAGGTGGGTCATAGAGGATCCTGCTGTGATTTATGTCAGAGAGTGTTTTGCCTATGATTTCCTCTAGGAGTTTTATAGTTTCTGTTCTTATGTTTAGATCTTTAATCCATTTTGAGTTTATTTTTGTGTATGGTGTTAGAAAATGTTCTAGTTTCATTCTTTTACAAGTGTTTGTCCAGTTTTTCCAACGCCACTTGTTAAAGAGATTGTCTTTTCTCTATTGTATATTCTTGCCTCCTTTGTCAAAGATAAGGTGTCCATAGGTGCATGGATTTATCTCTGGGCTTTCTATTTTGTTCCGTTGATCTATATTTCTGTCTTTGTGCTGGTACTATATTGTCTTGATGACTGTAGCTTTGTAGTAGAGCCTGAAGTCAAGCAAGTTGATTCCTCCAGTTTCATTCTTCTTTCTCAAGATTGCTTTGGCTATACAAGGTTTTTTGTATTTCCATACGAATTATGAAGTTAAGTGTTCTAGCTCTGTGAAAAATACCGTTGGTAGCTTGATAGGGATTGCATTGAATCTATAAATTGCTTTGGTTAGATACTCATTTTCATCATATTGATTCTTCCGATCCATGAACATGTTATATTTCTCCATCTATTTGTGTCCTCTTTGATTTCTTTCATCAGTTTTTTATAGTTTTCTATATGGGTCTTTTGTTCCTTTAAGTATATATATTATTAAGTATTTTATTCTTTTCATTGCAATGGTGAATGGATTTGTTTCCTTAATTTCTCTTTCTCACTGTTATGTATAGGAATGCATGGGATTTCTGTGTGTTTTTATATCCTGCAAATTTATTATATTCATTGATTAGCTCTAGTAATTTTCTGGTGGAGTCTTTAGGGTTTTCTATGTAGACGATCATGCCATCTGTAAACAGTGAGAGTTATACTTCTTTTCCAATATGAATTCATTTTATTTGTTTTCCTGCTCTGATTGCTGTGGCCAAAACTTCCAAAACTGTGTAGAATAGTAGTGATGAGAGTGGGCACCCTTGTCTTGTTCTTGACTTTAGGGGAAATGCTTTCAGTTTTTCACCATTGAGGATAATGTTTGCTGTGGGTTTGTCATATATAGCTTTTATTATGTTGAGGTATGTTCCTTCTAGTCCAGCTTTCTGGAAGAATTGATGCTTTTGAACTGTGGTGTTGGAGAAGACTCTTGAGAGTCCCTTGGACTGAAAGGAGATCCAACCAGTCCATTCTAAAGGAGATCAGTCCTGGGTGTTCTTTGGAAGGAATGATGCTAAAGCTGAAACTCCAGTACTTTGGCCACCTCATGCAAAGAGTTGACTCATTGGAAAAGACTCTGATGCTTGGAGTGATTGGGGGCAGGAGGAGAAGGGGACAACAGAGGAAGAGATGGCTGGATGGCATCACTGACTCGATGGACATGAGTTTGGGTGAACTCTGGGAGTTGGTGATGGACAGAGAGGCCTGGCGTGCTGCAATTCATGGGGTCGCAAAGAGTTGGACATGACTGAGCGACTGAACTGAACTGGAGGTTTTTTTTTTAATCATGAATGGATGTTGAATTTTGTCAAAGGCTTTCTCTGCATCTATTGAGATAATCATAGGCTTTTATCTTTCAATTTGTTCATGTGGTGTATTACCTTGATTGATTTGTGGATATTGAAGAATCCTTGCATCCCTGGGATAAAGCCCACTTGGTCATGATGTATGATTTTTAAATATGTTGTTAGATTCTGTTTGTTGGAATTTTGTTAAGGATTTTTGCATCTATGTTCATCTATTGGCCTGTAGTTTTCTTTGTTGTGGTATCTTTATCTGGTTTTGGTATTAGGGTGATGGTGGCCTCATATAATGAGTTTGGCCATTTACATTCCTCTGCAATTTTCTGGAAGAGTTTGAGTAGGATAGATGTTAGATCTTCTCTAAATTTTGGTAGAATTCAGCTGTGAAGCCATCTGGGCCTGGGTTTTTGTTTGCTGGAAGATTTCTGATTACAGTTTCAATTTCCGTGCTTGTGATGGGTCTGTTAAGATTTTCTATTTCTTCTTGGTTCAGTTTTGGAAAGTTGTACTTTTCTAAAAATTTGTCCATTTCTTCCACATTGTCCATTTTATTGGCATATAGTTGCTGATAGTAGTCTCTTATGATGCTTTGTATTTCTGTATTGTCTGTTGTGATTTCTCCATTTTCATTTCTAATTTTCATGATTTGACTTTTCTCTCTTTGTTTCTTGATGCATCTGGCTAATGGTTTGTCAATTTTATTTATCTTCTCAAAGAACCAGCTTTTAGCTTTGTTGATTTTTGCTATGGTCTCCTTTGTTTCTTTTGCGTGTACTTCTGCCCTAATTTTTACTATTTCTTTCCTTCTACTAACCCTGGGGTTCTTCATTTCTTCCTTTTCTAGTGGCTTTAGGTATAGAGTTAGGTTATTTATTTGGCTTTTTTCTTGTTTTTTGAGGTAAACCTGTATTGCTATGAACCTTCCCCCTTAGCACTGCTTTTACAGTGTCCCATAGGTTTTGGCCTAGACATCCTGGAATGTGAAGTCAAGTGGGCCTTAGAAAGCATTACTATGAACAAAGCTAGTGGAGGTGATGGAATTCCAGTTGAGCTATTTCATATCCTGAAAGATGATGCTGTGAAAGTGCTGCACTCAATATGCCAGCAAATTTGGAAAACTCAGCAGTGGCCACAGGACTGGAAAAGGTCAGTTTTCATTCCAATCCCAAAGAAAAGCAATGTCAAAGAATGCTCAAACTACCGCACAATTGCACTCATCTCACATGCTAGTAAAGTAATTTTGAAAATTCTCCAAGCCAGGCTTCATCAATAACTGAACTATAAACTTCTATATGTTCAAGCTAGTTTTAGAAAAGGCAGAGGAACCAGAGATCAAATTGCCAACATCCACTGGATCATTGAAAAAGCAAGAGAGTTCCAGAAAAAACATCTATTTCTGCTTTATTGACTATGCCAAAGCCTTTGACTGTGTGGATCACAATAAACTGTGGAAAATTCTGAAAGAGATGGGAATACCAGACCACCTGACGTGCCACTTGAGAAATGTGTATGAAAGTCAGGAAGCAACAGTTAGAACTGTACATGGACCAACAGACTGGTTCCAAATAGGAAAAGGAGTACGTCAAGGCTGTATATTGTCACCCTGCTTATTTAACTTAAATTCAGAGTACATCATGAGAAATGCTGGGCTGGAAGAAGCATAGGCTGGAATCAAGACTGCTGGGAGATATATCAATAACTTCAGATATGTAGATGACATCACCTTTATGGCAGAAAGTGAAGAGGAACTAAAAAGCCTCTTGATGAAAGTGAAAAAGGAGTTTGAAAAAGTTGGCTTAAAGCTCAACATTCAGAAAACAAAGATCATGGCATCCGGTCCCATCCCTTCATGGGAAATAGATGGGGAAACAGTGGAAACAGTGTCAGACTTTATTTTTTTGGGCTCCAAAATCACTGCAGATGGTGATTGCAGCCATGAAATTAAAAGACACTTACTCCTTGGAAGAAAAGTTATGACCAACCTAGATAGTATATTCAAAAGCAAAGACATTACTTTGCTGACTAATGTCCCTCTAGTCAAGGCTATGGTTTATCCTGTGGTCATGTATGGATGTGAGAGTTGGACTGTGAAGAAGGCTGAGTGCCGAAGAATTGATGCTTTTGAACTGTGGTGTTGGAAAAGACTCTTGAGAGTCCCTTGGACTTCAAGGAGATCCAACCAATCCATTCTAAAGGAGATTAGCCCTGGGATTTCTTTGGAAGGAATGATGCTAAAGCTGAAACTTCAGTACTTTGGCCCCCTTGTGCGAAGAGTTGACTCATTGGAAAAGACTCTGATGCTGGGAGGGATTGGGGGCCAGAGGAGAAGGGGACGACAGAGGATGAGCTGGCTGGCTGGCATCACTGACTCGATAAACGTGAGTCTGAATGAACTCCAGGAGTTGGTGATGGAATGGAGGCCTGGCATGCTGCAATTCATGGGGTGGCAAACAGTTGGACACGACTGGTGACTAAACTGAGCTGAACTAACTGATAGGTTTTGGGTTGTTCTGTTTTCATTTTAATTCATTTCTATGCATATTTTGATTTCTTTTTTGATTTCTTCTCTGATTTGTTGGTTATTCAGCAGCATGTTTTTCACCCTCCATATGTTGGAATTTTTAATAGTTTTTCTCCTGTAATTGACATCTAATCTTACTTGTAGCCTTCTGGTCAGAAAAGATGCTTTGAATGATTTCAAATATTTGAAGTCACCAAGGCTAGATTTATGGCCCAGTATGTGATCTATCCTGGAGAAGGTTCCATGTACACTGGAGAAAAGATGAAATTCATTGTTTTGGGGTGAAATGTCCTATAGATATCTATTAGGTCTAACTGGTCCATTGTATGATTTAAAGTTTGTGTTTGCTTGTTAATTTTCTGTTTAGTTGATCTATCCATAGGTGTGAGTGGGGTATTAAGTCTCCCACTATTATTGTGTTATTGTTAATTTCCCCTTTCATTCTTGTTAGTATTTGCCTCACATATTGTGGTGCTCGTATGTTGGGTGCATATATATTTATAATTGTTATATCTTATTCTTGGACTGATCCTTTGATCATTATGTAGTGTCCTTCTTTGTCTCTTTTCACAGCCTTTGTTTTAAAGTCTATTTTTTTCTGATATGAGTACTCCTGCTTTCTTTTGGTCTCTATTTGCATGGGATATCTTTTTCGAGCCCTTCACTTTCAGTCTGTATGTGTCCCTTGTTTTGAGGTGGGTCTCTTGTAGACAACAAATATAGGGGTCTTGTTTTTGTATCCATTTAGCCAAGTTTATTCTTTTGGTTGGGACATTGAACTCATTTACATTTAAGGTAATTATTGATATGTATGATCCTGTTGCCATTTACTTTGATGTTTTGTGTTCGAGTTTATATATCCTTTCTGTGTTTCCTGTCTAGAGAAAATCCTTTAGCATTTGTTGGAGAGCTCGTGCTGAATTCTCTCAGCTTTTGCTTGTCTTTAAAGCTTTTGATTTCTCCTTCATATTTGAATGAAATACTTTCTGGGTACAGTAATCTCTGTTGTAGGTTTTTCTCTTTCATCACTTTAAGTTATGTCCTGCCATTCCCTTCTTTCCTGAAGAGTTTCTATTGAAAGATCATCTATTATGCTTATGGGAATCCCCTTGGGTGTTATTTGTTGTTTTTCCCTTGCTGCTTTTAATATTTGTTCCTTGTGTTTGATCTTTGTTAATTTGATTAATATGTGTCTTTGGGTGTTTCCCCTTGAAGGTTTATCCTATTTGGGACTCTCTAGGTTTCTTGGATTTGGGTGACAATTTCCTTTCCCTTTTTTAGGGAAGTTTTCACCTATTAGCTCCTCAAGTGTTTCTCATGGTCTTTCTTTTTGTTTTCTTCTTCTGGGACTCACATGGTTCGAATTTTGTGGTGTTTAACATTGTCCCAGGGGTCTTGAGGTTGTCATTTCTTTTCATTCTTTTCTTTTCTTTTTTTTTCCTCTCTGATTCATTTATTTCTACCATTTTATCTTCTACCTCACTAATCCTATCTTCTACCTCTGTTATTCTACTGTTGGTTCCCTCCAGAGCATTTTTTATCTCATTAATTGCATTATTTATTACATATTGATGCTTTTTATTTCTTCTACGTCCTTGTTAAACCTTTCTTGCATCTGCTCAATCCTTGTCTCCAGGCTATTTATCTGTAACTGCCTTTTGTTTTCAAGATTTTGGATCATTCTTACTATCATTATTCTGAATTCTTTTTCAGGTAGATTTCCTATCTCATCCTATTTTGTTTAGTTTGGTGGGCCTTTATCCTGTTCCTTTACCTGCTGATTATTTCTCTGCCTTTTCATCTTGTTTAGATTTCTGTGTTTGGAGTGGCCTTTCTATATTCTGACAGTTTGTGGTTTCTTTTTATTGTTTAGCTTCCTCACGGTGAGTGGTGTGGATGGGTGGCTTGTCAAGTTTTCCTGGTTAGGGAAGCTTGTGTTGGTGTTCTGGTGGGTGGAATTGGATTTCTTCTCTCTGGAGTGCAATGAAGTGTCCAGTAGTGAGTTTTGAGATGTCAGTGGGTTTGGTGTGTCTTTGAGCAGCCTGTATATTGAAACCCAGGTCTATGTTCCTTTGTTGCTGGAGAATTTGAGTGGTATGTCTTGTTGTGGAACTTGTTGGCTCCTGTGGTGCTTGGTTTCAGTGTAGGTATGGAGGCTTTTGGGTGAGCTCTTATAAATTAATATCCCCTGGAGTTAGGAGTTCTCTAGTCTTCTCAGGTTTTGCATTTAAGCCTCCTTTCTCTGGTTTTCAGTTTTACTCTTACAGTAGCCTCAAGACTTCTCCATCTATACAGCACCAATGATAAAACATCTAGGTTTATGATGAAAAGTTTCTCCACAGTGAGGGACATCTGGAGAGGTTCACAGAGTTACATGGATAAGAGAAGAGGGAGGAGGGAGATAGAGGTGACCAGGAGGAGATGAGGGGGAATCAAAAGGGGAGAGACAGATCTAGCCAGTAATCAGTTCCCTAAGTGTTCTCCACCCTCTGGAACACACAAAGAGATTCACAAAATTGGGTAGAGAAGAGAAGGGGAATGGAGGAGTTAGAGGCAACCTGGTGGAGAAAAAGGAGAGTCAAAAGGAGGACAGAGTAATCAAGCCAGTAATGACACTCCCAATTAAAAAATGGGTACTGAAGATTGGGTTCTTAAATGTACAATTTGATAAGAAATACCAAAAAGCAAAAATTTAAAATCTAGAGTAGAGGTTCAGTTTGGTTCAGCTGCTCAGTCGTGTCCAACTCTTTGAGACCCCATGATTTGCAGCACTGCAGGCCTCCCTGTCCATCACCAACTCCCGGAGTTCACCCAGACTCATGTCCATCGAGTTAGTGATGCCATCCAGCCATCTCATTCTCTGTCGTCCCCTTCTTCTCCTGCCTTGAATCTCTCCCAGCATCAGAGTCTTTTCCAATGAGTCAACTCTTCGCATCAGGTGGCCAAAGTACTGGAGTTTCAGCTTTAGCATCATTCCTTCCAAAGAAATCCCAGGGCTGATCTCCTCCAGAATGGACTGGTTGGATCTCCTTGCAGTCCAAGGGACTCTCAAGAGTCTTCTCCAACACCACAGTTCAAAAACATCAATTCTTCGGTGCTCAGCCTTCTTCACAGTCCAACGCTCACATCCATACATGACCACAGGAAAAACCATAGCCTTGACTAGACAGACCTTAGTTGGCAAAGTAATGTCTCTGCTTTTGAATACACTATCTAGGTTGGTCATAACTTTTCTTCCAAGGAGTAAGCATCTTTTAATTTCATGGCTGCAATCACCATCTGCAGTGATTTTGGAGCCCAGAAAAATAAAGTCTGACACTGTTTCCACTGTTTCCCCATCTATTTCCCATGAAGTGATGGGACCGGATGCCATGATCTTTGTTTTCTGAATGTTGAGCTTTAGGCCAACTTTTCTACTCTCCTCTTTTACTTTCATCAAGAGGCTTTTTAGTTCCTCTTCACTTTCTGCCATAAGGGTGATGTCATCTGCATATCTGAGGTTGTTGATATTTCTCCCAGCAATCTTGATTCCAGCCTGTGTTTCCTCCAGTCCAGCGTTTCACATGATGTACTCTGCATATAAGTTAAATAAGCAGGGTGACAATATACAGCCTTGACGTACTCCTTTTCCTACTTGGAACCAGTCTGTTGTTCCATGTCCAGTTCTAGCTGTTGCTTCCTGACTTGCATACACATTTCTCAAGAGGCAGATCAGGTGGTCTGGTATTCCCATCTTTTTCAGAATTTTCCACAGTTTATTGTGATCCACACAGTCAAAGGCTTTGGCATAGTCAATAAAGCAGAAATAGATGTTTTTCTGGAACCCTATTGCTTTTTCCATGATCCAGTGGATGTTGGCAATTTGATCTCTGGTTCTTCTGCCTTTTCTAAAACCAACTTGAACATCAGGAAGTTCATGGTTCACGTATTGCTGAAGCCTGGCTTGGAGAATTTTGAGCATTACTTTACTAGCATGTGACATGAGTGCTATCGTGTGGTAGTTTGAGCATGCTTTGGCATTGCCTTTCTTTGGGATTGGAATGAAAACTGACCTTTCCCAGTCCTGTGGCCACTGTTGAGTTTTCCAAATTTGCTGGCATATTGAGTGTGGCACTTTCACAGCATCATCTTTCAGGATTTGAAATAGCTCAACTGGAATTCCATCACCTCCACTAGCTTTGTTCACAGTAATGCTTTCTAAGGCCCACTTGACTTCACATTCCAGGATGTCTGGCTCTATGAGTGATCACACCATCATGATTATCTGGGTCATGAAGATCTTTTTTGTACAGTTCTTCTGTGTATTCTTGCCACCTCTTCTTAATATCTTCTGCTTCTATTAGGTCCATACCATTTCTGTCCTTCATCGAGCCCATCTTTGCATGAAATATTCCCTTGGTATCTCTAATTTTCTTGAAGAGATCTCTAGTCTTTCCCATTCTG
Source organism: Capra hircus (assembly GCF_001704415.2). Classification (NCBI taxonomy): domain Eukaryota; kingdom Metazoa; phylum Chordata; class Mammalia; order Artiodactyla; family Bovidae; genus Capra; species Capra hircus. Next base: position 32,097 of record NW_017189543.1, on the reverse strand, counting down.
TTGTTTTCCTCTATTTCTTTGCATTGATCGTGGAGGAAGGCTTTCTTATCTCTCCTTGCTATTCTTTGGAACTCTGCATTCAGATGCTTATATCTTTCTTTTTTTCCTTTGTTTTTCACCTCTCTTCTTTTCACAGCTGTTTGTAAGGCCTCCCCAGACAGCCATTTTGCTTTTTTACATTTCTTTTCCATGGGGATGGTCTTGATCCCTGTCTCTTGTACAGTGTCATGAACCTCATCCCATAGTTTATCAGGCACTCTATCTATCAGATCTAGGCCCTTAAATCTATTTCTCACTTTCACTGTATAATCATAAGGGATTTGATTTAGGTCATACTTGAATGGTCTAGCGGTTTTCCATACTTTCTTCAATTTGAGTCTGAATTTGGTAATAAGGAGTTCATGATCTGAGCCACAGTCAGCTCCTGGTCTTGATTTTGTTGACTGTATAGAGCTTCTCCATCTTTGGCTGCAAAAAATATAATCAATCTGATTTCGGTGTTGACCATCTCATGATGTCCATGTGTAGAGTCTTCTCTTGTGTTGTTGGAAGAGGGTGTTTGCTATGACCCAGTGCATTTTCTTGGCAAAACTCTATTAGTCTTTGCCCTGCTTCATTCCACATTCCAAGGCCAAATTTGCCTGTTAGTCCAGGTGTTTCTTGACTTCCTACTTTTGTATTCCAGTCCCCTATAATGAAAAGGACGTCTTTTTGGGTGTTAGTTCTAAAAGGTCTTGTAGGTCTTCATAGAACCGTTCAACTTCAGTTTCTCCGGCGTTACTTGTTGAGGCGTAGACTTGGATTACTGTGATATTGAATGGTTTGCCTTGGAAACGAACAGAAATCATTCTGTCATTTTTGAGATTGCATCCAAATACTGCATTTCGGATTCTTTTGTTGACCATGATGGCTACTCCATTTCTTCTGAGGGATTCCTGCCCACAGTAGTAGATATAATGGTCATCCGAGTTAAATTCACCCATTTCAGTCCATTTAAGTTCACTGATTCCTAGAATGTCGACGTTCACTCTTGCCATCTCCTGTTTGACCACTTCCAATTTGCCTTGATTCATGGACCTGATGTTCCAGGTTCCTATGCAATATTGCTCTTTACAGCATTGGACCTTGCTTCTATCACCAGTCACATCCACAGCTGGGTATTGCTTTTGCTTTGGCTCCATCCCTTCATTCTTTCTGGAGTTATTTCTCCACTGATCTCCAGTAGCATGTTGGGCACCTACTGACCTGGGGAGTTCCTCTTTCAGTATCCTATCATTTTGCCTTTTCATTCTGTTCATGGGGTTCTCAAGGCAAGAATACTGAAGTGGTTTGCCATTCCCTTCTCCAGTGGACCACATTCTGTCAGACCTCTCCACCATGACCCAACCGTCTTGGGTTGCCCCGCGGGCATGGCTTTGTTTCATTGAGTAGAGGTTAGACTCTCAAAAATACAATATTTTTTTTAAAAAAAGCCACAAAAATGATAAAATATACATATGAAGTTTGCTTTTAAAATAGGGTCTTTTTTGTTGCAAGGTAATAGTAGGTTATAAAAATGAAAAGTAAAGGAGTAATAGAGGACTTAAAATTAAAAAGTTTAAGCTGGATTTAGAAAAGGCCAAACTACCAGACATCAAATTGCCAACATCTGTTGGATCATCGAAAAAGCAACAGAGTTCCAGGAAAACATCTATTTCTGCTTTATTGACTATGCCAAAGCCTTTGACTGTTTGGATCACAATAAACTGTGGACAATTCTTCAAGAGATGGAAATACCAGACCACCTGACCTGCTTCCTGAGAAACCTGTATGCAGGTCAGGAAGCAACATTTAGAAGTGGACATGGAAATAGAGATTGGTTCCAAATCGGGAAAGGAGTATGTCAAGGGTGTATATTGTCACCCTGCTTATTTAACTTATTTGCAAAATATATCATCAGAAACGCTGAGCTGTATGAAGCACAAACTGGAATCAAGATTGCTGGGAGAAATACCAATAATCTCAGATATGCAGATGACACCACACTTACAGCAGAAAGTGAAGAACTAAAGGGCCTCTTGATGAAAGTGAAAGAGGAGAGTGAAAATGTTTGCTTAAAACTCAACATTCAGAAAACTAAGATCATGCATCTGGTACCATCAGTTCATGGTAAATAAATGGGTAAACAATGGAAACAGTGACAGACTTTATTTTGGGGGGCTCACATCTGTAGATGGTGACTGCAGCCATGAAATTAAAATACACTTGATCCTTGGAAGAAAAGCTATGACCAACCTAGACAGCATATTAAAAAGCAGAGACATTACTTTGCCAACAAAGGTCCATGTAGTCAAAGCTATGGTTTTTCCAGTAGTCATGTATGGATGTGAGAGTTGGAATATGAAGAAAGCTGAGTGTTGAAGAATTGATGCTTTTGAATTTTGGTGATGGAGAAGACTCTTGAGAGTCACTTGGACAGCAAGGAGATCCAACCAGTTCATCCTAAAGGAAATCAGTCCTGAATATTCATTAGAAAGGCTGATCCTGAAGCTGAAACTCCAATACTTTGACCACATGATGTGAAGAACTGACTCATTTGAAAGGACCCTGATGCTGGGGAAGATTGAAGGTGGGAGAAGGGGACGACAGAGGATGAGATGGTTGGATGGCATCACTGACTCAATCGACATGAGCTTGAATAAACTTAGGGGGTTAGTGATGGACAGGGTGGCCTGGAGTGCTACAGTCCATGGGGTTGCAAAGAGTAGGACAAAACTGAGCGACTCAACTGAACTGAACTCTCAGTGGAGGTGAAAAATAAAGGCCACATGGAAAATCAAAAAAAATAAAAAATAAAAAATGATAATTGTAAAAATATATCTAGGAATTTCTCTGGAGCTGTTGTGGTCAGTTCAGTTTCAGATAGTTCCTTGATCCTGCTTAGACTTCTCAAGATCTATAGGCCCCTTCCAATTTAATTGGTGCTAACTACAGGGTTTTAATGTGTTCCACCTGTCACTTCCAAGTGGTTCCCTCTGTTTATTTTAGCTTCTGTTTGCTGGTCTCTTCAGTGTCTCATTTCTGCCCTGACACAAGGGGGAGAAGGTGGTCACTTATTTAGCCTCACTTATTTAGGCTCACTTGTTCATTCATGCTGTGGGGAGGGAGGAACACTGCTAACAAATATCACTGGCTGTGTGGGGAGTGCTCGCAGTGTCTCGGCTGCACTGGGTTTTCCCCTGCTCACGGTGTGTGGGCTTTTCCAGTCTACACTTCTCAGGCTCTAGGTTGTTCTGCTGGGGAACTGTCTGAGGTGGGCCCTGGGTTGCATGAACTTCCCAGGTCTAAGCCACTCAGGTTTAGGTTCTCAGGTACTCCCCAAAGGTGCAGACTCGGTTGGGCCTGCCTTTTCTGCTCTTCCCAGGTCTGAGCAGCTCAGGCGACCAGGTGCTTGGTGAATGCAATCTCCCCCAGTTGGGGGATGCGTCTTATTGCCTCCCCGTCCCAGCTGCTCAGTTTTCTGGGTGTGCAGTGGGTGCGCCTTCTGAGGTCTGCCATGTGTCTCTTCTGGGGAGCTGATCTCTGGCTGTGACCCTCCCAGCTGATGTCAACTGTCCAGGATCACAAGAAGTCTTGGTTAGCAATGGAGCTTGCTTGCAGTTTGGTAGAGGATGCCTCTCTGGGGCTGAGATTGCCCCTTTCCGGCTCTGGCTGCCCCCTGCCTGCCTGTCTCCAGTGGGGGATAGGCTGGTCCATAGCCTGCTAGCTCTCCTCTGGCATTCTCTCAGTCTTTTGTTCTGGTAGCAGGCCTGGCAGTGTCTTAGGTTAGGTCTTTTCATGGGGCAGTTCTCTCTGTGTGTGTCTTTTTTTTTTCCTCTCTCTTTCTCTGGCTATCCCACAGTTTGGGATGCTATTTCATGTTAGTTTCTTCAGATTGCCCTCAGGGCATTGAGGTCCAGTCCTTACCCTAAGCAATGCAGCCCATGTCTCCCTGTTCAGCCCCTGCTTGCTGGTGGTGGCTGTGAGCACTGGGAGTTGCCTTTAGGCACATAATCTGTGGGTTTTATTTATTTGTTTTTCCTCCCGGTTATGATGCCCTCTGAGATTCCAAAACTCCCCACAGACCCGCTGGTGGGAGTGTTTCCTGGTGTTTGGAAACTTCTCTTTTAAGACTCCCTTCCCCGGACAGATTTCCAGCCCTACCTCTTTTGTCATTCTTTTTATCTTTTATATTTTTTCCTACCTCCTTTCAAAGACAATGGGCTGCCTTTCTGGGTGCCTGATGTCCTCTGCCAGCATTCAGAAGTTGTTTTGTGGAATTTGCTCAGCATTCAAATGTTCTTTCAATGAATTTGTGGGGGAGAAAGTGGTCTCTCCATCCTATTCCTCCACTATCTTAGGACTGCCCTGCCATATTGGTACTTTAAAAATTCTTTCTGGTTGAATAAAATTCTATTGTGTGGATGAACTATATTTTATTCATCCCTTCATCAGTTACTGAACATTTGGATTGTTTTCAGGTTTCATCTCTTATGCATAATGTTGCTATGAATGCCTTTCTGCAAGTCTTGTGTCGACATATATTTTCATATATATGTCATATATATATTTCATGTATATATCAACATGTATATATGTCAACATATATATTTGTGTCAACATATATTTTCATAAGTACCCTTGTGTAAGTACCTAGAAGTGGAATTGCTGGGTCCTATTAAACTCTATGTTTAACTTTTTGAAGAACTACCAGACTGTTTTCCAAAATGGATGCACCATTTTATGTATGAGGGGTCCAACTTCATCACATCCTCACCAGTACATTTATTGTCCATCTATTTGGTTCCAGACACCCTGGAGGGCTATCTCACTGTGGTTTTAATTTTTATCTTCTGGATCACAATAAACTGTGGAAAAATCTGAAAGAGATGGGAATATCAGACCACCTGACCTGCCTCCTGAGAAATCTGTATGCAGGCCAGGAAGCAACAGTTAGAACTGGACATGGAACAACAGACTGGCTCCAAATAGGAAAAGGAGTACGTCAAGGCTGTATATTGTCACCCTGCTTATTTAACTTCTATGCAGAGTACATCATGAGAAACGTTGGACTGGAAGAAACACAAGCTGGAATCAAGACTGCTGGGAGAAATATCAACAACCTCAGATATGTAGATGACACCACCCTTATGGCGGAAAGTGAAGAGGAACTAAAAAGCCTCTTGATGAAAGTGAAAGAGGAGAGCAAAAAAGTTGGCTTAAAGCTCAACATTCAGAAAACAAAGATCATGGTATCTGGTCTCATCACTTCATGGGAAATAGATGGGGAAACAGTAGAAACAGTGTCAGACTTTATTTTTCTGGGCTCCAAAATCACTGCAGATGGTGATTGCAGCCATGAAATTAAAAGACGCTTACTCCTTGGAAGAAAAGTTATGACCAACCTAGATAGCATATTCAAAAGCAGAGACATTACTTTGCCGACTAAGGTCCGTCTAGTCAAGGCTATTGTTTTTCCAGTAGTCATGTATGGATGTGAGAGTTGGACTGTGAAGAAGGCTGAGCACCGAAGAATTGATGCTTTTGAACTGTGGTGTTGGAGAAGACTCTTGAGAGTCCCTTGGACTGCAAGGAGATCCAACCAGTCCATTCTGGAGGAGATCAGCCCTGGGATTTCTTTGGAAGGAATGATGCTAAAGCTGAAACTCCAGTACTTTGGCCACCTGATGCGAAGAGTTGACTCATTGGAAAAGACTCTGATGCTGGAAGGGATTGGGGGCAGGAGGAGAAGGGGACAACAGAGGATGAGATGGCTAGATGGCATCACTGACTCGATGGACATGAGTCTGGGTGAACTCCGGGAGTTGGTGATGGACAGGGAGGCCTGCAGTGCTGCAATTCATGGGGTCGCAAAGAGTCGGACACAACTGAGCGACTGAACTGAACTGAACTGAAAAACAAATGATATTGAGCATTTTTAATCAACTGAGTTGAACACAACATAGCAACTGAACAGCAACATTTAATGTAATTCCTGATAACACAGGATTATATCAGCCTTTCTTCTCTATGTGTCATGGTGAAAGTTGTTCAATCGTGTCTGATTCTTTGTGACTACATGGACTATACAGTCCATGGAATTCTCTAGGCCAGAATACTGGAGTGGCTAGCCGTTCCCTTCTCTAGGGGATCTTCTCAACCCAGAGATCGATCTCAGGTCTCCCACATTGCATGTGGATATTTTACCAGCTGAGCTACAAGGGGAGTCATGCTATATGTCTTATGTCATTTTTATTCCATTGTTCCTCCATTATGCCTTCTTTTGTCTTAAATCAGTTCTAATGTACTATGTTAAACTGTCTCATTTCTTTTACTATATTTTGGAGCTATTTTCTTAGTGGCTGTGCTGGGAAATACAATTCAAGTCCTCTGTCTTCCCACTGAAGTGTCTCCCTTCCCTTGCCCCACCCCAACCCCAGGTTATGAGTCATGGGTGGGAGTCACTGCATCTGAGTCTACAGCAAAGGCAGAGAGTGTGGGTGAAGGGACAGGATTTGATCCTGCTTGCAGAGCAAGGATCCTGGAGGAAGGGGTGGGTCCCACAGGGTGGAGAGAAAGAAGTGAAGAAAGAGGAATGTGGTCTATATGGGGAAGGACAGAGGGCCCTTCCAAGGAGTGACAGGGGCTGCCTGGAGGATGCCCCTGGGCCTAGCTCTCTTCTCTGTGACCTTAGGGATAGACCCTGCCCTCCTGCACCCCTGAGCCCTGTGCCCAGCTTAGAGATGCACCCCTTGGAGACCTAGGAGATGGAAGAATTGTCCTGAGCTGTTAGAGATGCACATGAGAATCTTGGGTGGCAGGGGCGGGGAAGTGCCCTGGAGCCTGTGCAATGCTGAGGGCCTCCAGGGACAGGGTATGTGCTTGGCTCTGGGTCAAGGAGGCACGGTTCTAGGAACATCAAGTACAGCTGAGGGGGATGGGAGCAACTTGTTTCAAACCACATGGGTGCTGCAGCTGAGGGCAGCCGTCCATAGCCTGGCAGGTGCACGGGGTCTGGAGGGCACATGTGAGCAGTGGTTTGGCCCTGTTCAACCCAAGGCCCTGTTGCCAATCGGAGCCTTCCCCAGGCCTCCCCTCGGGACCAGTCCTGAACCAGGAAGGGCCCCACAGGCCCCCAGGATGCTGTGATCAGAAGCATCCCCTCAGTCAAGCTCAGCCCAGCAGGGGGAACTCCCCCCTCAACTGCCGCCTCCTTGCAGAGCCTTATCTTACCCCATCCCCACTGGTCCCAGGCCCCTCCAACTACAAGACTATGCCAGGCCCCTTCTTCACCCTTTCGTTGGCCTCTACTGTGGAGCCTGACTCCCGAGATGGGTGGGGTGCAGGTGGGGGCCTGAGTCTTCCCTGCCTGCTATGCAGGACACACCCGCACCACCTCACCCTTGGCCCCCACAGAGCCCAGGCACTGGTCACTACATCCTGTGGCCTGAGGGCAGCTGCAGCCTGAGATAGCAGGCCAGGGAGGGCATGGGACCCTCAAGGTCAGGATCAGGGATCACAACCCATATCTAGAGGCCCCCAGCTGACATGCACTGTGCTGTTTGGAGCAGGGGCTCAGGTAGGTGAACTGAATGCCTGTCTCGGTTCCAGCTGAGCCCTCTGCTGCTCTCTTCCTTCCCATTTTCCATTTTCTGCAGGACCTGGCCTTCCTTGCTTATCTTCACACTTGCATGGGGCAGTCTTGTGTGAAACAGCTCACCCTGCCTGAGAGCCATCTAGGTAATGCACACAGAGTACAGAGCACAAGGAGACACACAAAAGCATTCTGAGGATGGGAGGGCTGAGAGCCCAGAGGATTCTGGAGAGACACCCCAGCACCTGCCCCAGAAGAGGCAGCAGCAAGACTGGCTGGAGGCATGTGATTGACCACAACAAGGCCTTGCCTGGGAGCAGACAGGAGCAGAAGGCCAGGGGCCACCACCCCTTTATCACCACTAACAATGTGCCCCGCAGCCCTCAGCTACATTTCTGGATTGTCACTACTAGCCACGTGCCTCCAGCCAGTCCTGTGGCTGTGTTTCCAGGGCCTGAGCCATGTGATGTGTGGGTCTGGCCTGGAATCCTTGTGCCTCCGAGGAGAAGCTGGGGCACTTTGGACAAGTCTCTAAACCCTCCTGTCCTCAACAGGATCAGAATGGTCCTAACAGTGCCCGCCTCCCCCCAGGGCTCCTCTGAGGACTCAAACAGTTACTGTGGGCCCAAGGGGGTCAGCCCATGTCCTGGTGCAGAGTCAGTGCTCAGAGATGCAAGCTCTTGGGTGTGGGGCTGACTCTTCTCCCAGGCTCTAAATCCTTCAGCACCTAAGTAGTGGTGCAGGGCCATTTGTACCAGGTTTCTGCTGTTCCTTATTTGACCAGATGGCATTGTGGGTCTCAGGCTGCATTGTGGGAGTGCCAAGGATGGCACTGTGATGAGCAGCACACAGAAGCACAGTGTGGTGGGCATACAGAGAGGGGATCACCCTATTACAAGGCCCAGGTGGGCTTGCAGTAGGACACCTGGATCTGGCCTCAGGGACAGGGTCAGTATCCAGTCCTCAGCAGCACAATGTGTCCTGGGACAGAGCCCCGGGTCACAGGGTTCTCAGTGGTACTCTGGGCTGGCTGGCAGCTCTGATGCAGAGAAATTGGCCCCAGTCACACATACTCTCGGAGAAGGCAATGGCACCCCACTCCAGTACTCTTGCCTGGGAAATCCCATGGATGGAGGAGCCTGGTGGGCTGCAGTCCATGGGGTTGCTGAGGGTCGGACACGACTGAGCGACTTCACTTTCACTTTTCACTTTCATGCATTGGAGAAGGAAATGGCAACCCACTCCAGTGTTCTTGCCTGGAGAATCCCAGGGACGGGGGAGCCTGGTGGGCTGCCGTCTATGGGGTCGCACAGAGTCGGACACGACTGAAGTGACTTAGCAGCAGCAGCAGCAGCATACATACTCTGGCATAGGGAAGCAATCTGCTTAGGTGCTAACCTTCCATCTTTGTGATAGGGACCAGGTGCTGGGGGATAGGGAGATATGGGTTTCTACTGTGAGAATGGGAGCCATGAGTTTGAGCCCAGGTGGGTAGCTGGGGAAGAAGCAGGGCACCCGAGGTGCTATTGGGCCAAGAACTCATGGTAAGGACTCTCGACCAAGCCCAGAGATAGCTGGCTCAGAATCTGGAGGCAGGGCCTGCTCCAGTTCAAGGTGGAGGATGGGCTCTGGAGCAGGATGGTGGCCTTGAAAAGGGCTACACCCCAAATGGGGAAAATCTGACAGCAGAGCCAGCTCCTGGTGCAGGACTGCAGCCTGACCAGGGAGGAATGTCAGGTGCACAACTCTGGGGGCCCCCAGCAGCCAGGAGGTGTGGGTCCCTCTGCCAGGTCTTGGGAAGTGTCTCCAGAATGTCTGCCTTTGAACCTTGCCTACTGGCCCTAGGTGAAGGAACCAGTGGGTATGGGGGTGCAGGGGAAGTTGGGCCATCGGGTAAGGAGGGCGTGCTCCCACTGAACAGGCAAAGGAAGAAGAGCCAGTGAGGGAAAGTGCACATTTCTCTTTTCAAATTCTCCCCCAACCAGGGAAAAGCTGGGAGGGAGTGGCCCCCACAGAGCTGCCAGGGATACTAGAGCATGGCATCCTACCTGCTGACCCTGCCCTCCCCCACATCTAATCCACTTATTCCTGCGGGCTTCCTGAGGTTCCTGGGGACCCAATCAGCCACAGTCCCTGCCCACAAGTCCCTGTTGCCCAGCTCCATCCAGTCCAGGGAGCCACAAAGACCGTCTTGGATCCTGTTGGGACTGCATCACAGTGCTGACTCGGAGTACCAGGCCACTGCACCACCACCCCTGGCAACCCCTCCCCTCAAGTGTCCAGAGCAGAGATGAGACTCTGCTGAAACTTTCAGGAAATTTTATTGAAGAGCAGCATTGACTGAAACCATTGAAGACAGAATGACAACACAGAGAAGAACTTCTAATGGCCATTGGAGATCATGGTCCCAGCCCCTCTCCTCCCAGGTTTCCTAACAAGGTACCCTCACTCCCCCCACACTCTCATTTCCTGAGGGCCTCATGGGCAGTGTCTTGCCAGGATGGTGGGAGCTGGCAATGCCCGATCACCCCAGGGCAGCCCCTCCCACTTGGGCCCACATGGCCTATGGTGGGCACAAGACAGTCATACAGCAGGGCACGCTGCACCAAGTCGAGGACGTGGAGTCCTGAGGAAGCACAGGGTGGCCCAGCAGAGCACAGGTCCTGGGGGCCTCCCAAAACCCCACTGGGAAGCCCCGATGCAGATCTTCCTTTCTGAGGTTCCAGGGTGGGCACTGGCCAAGCCCTCGTCCATCCCCTCATTCCCACTGGTTCCTGGGAGTGGGCTGGGGTGTCTCTGCACCATGGTGAGGAGAACTGCTCAGAGAAGAACACGCGCACATCTCCAGGAGACCAAGCAGAACTGGGCCTGAATCTGTAATGGGGCAGTACACGCTGAGCTGAGGTCACGGGAACACAGTGGGCAGGGCCTTGGCTATTGCTGAAGCTCAGGGCACGTGGCAGGGCCTAGGCATGGCTGACTGGGTAGGTGGGGACAGTTGGCCTGGGTTCACAGGCACCTTAGGGCTCTCTGGGGGGTTGGGGGAGAGTGGATGACTGCTCAGGGGTGTGTGTTGATGGGGAGGGGAGAGGGGACTGGGGCAGGGAGGTGTTCCTTGAGACCTGGGTCATTAGGGGGCTTATAGGGACACATCTGGACTTCCCAGAACAGGAAGCAGCCTGTCCTAGGGGATTCTGAATAGAGGTCCCCTCTTGGGGGTTGGTGGGGAGGCTCAGGCTCCATGACATGGCCCCTAATGTGGGGCCAGGACGCTGCCTGACCTGGCCTTTCCCTGCTTCTAGGCCAGGGGCCTGGGACCTGCTGAGCCTATTGACTGGAGGATGACCCTTGGGGGCTCATCTCCACAGCTCCTTCCTCATTTCCTGGCTCCTCTGGGATGGGCTTGAGGGGGGCTCCTCAGACTCCTGGTCTCCTGCCTAGGTGAGACCCTCTGGCTCCTCCCAGCCAGGACTTCCTGGGACCACCAGGGAAGCCCCGCCCATCCAGGCAGTGGTGGGGCCCCCAGGGGCCCTGTACCTCTTGCCTCACCTGCAGTCCCTTCCTCTTCAGCTTCTACTTCATGTGCACCTTCTTCCTCACCTGGAGCTCCTGTCTCACCTGAACCCTCAGCCACTGCTCAGCTCTGGGGATGTGCAGGGAAATTGGGCTTATCCTATGACTCAGCATCAGGGTCCTGGGGCAGGCAGACAACATCCCAAGGGCCCCTCTTGCCTGGTATTTGTCGGGGGTCTCAAGCTTCAGCTTAAAAACTCAGCAAACTCGACCAAAGCAATCTTTCACCCCAGCTCCTTTTTGAAGACCTTGCCCAGCACCCAGTACCTGCACAGGGGCCCCAGGGCAGAATGCATGGCCTCCTTGAATTCCTGGTCCTCTCAGTTGTCTGGGATGCCCAGGAGGAGCATAGAGTGCTCAGCATTCACTCCCATCCACCTGCACCAGTTTCCCCAGTGCCATGGCCCGGACCTGGGGGGAGGGTACACAATGCGACAGAGGAGCAAAGACTCACAGTTTGTACACTATAGTCTGTGAATGCAGACGGCAAGGGGGGCATTGGCATCAGACAACCCACCCCACCACCCTGAAAGAAAGTGGCAGCCTGGAGCTCCTCTTTAGCCAGCTCATGCTCCCCACCTCCCACTCCCCACCGCAATGGCTTAGAGTGCTCCCCTTGCATCCCTTACCTCTGCAACGAGGGGGCCCCTTTCACCTAGGCTGACACACCTGACCCCACCATAGCACCGGAGCCCCTGTCACTATCATCTGCAACCCGGCAGCCGAGAGCCCTCTCCTCCAGGATGCCCCAGCCAGGAGCCCTCCCAGCCTCCCTTTCCCAGTGCCCCTGATCCTATGTTGACCCAAGAAAACTGGAGACACCTCTCGCACCCATCAGCCTAGTTGGGAACCCATTCCCCTCCCACCAGCACCTGACCTTCTTGGGCTGGAGCTGCCCTCTCCTGCCCCCTGCCACGCACAGGCAGGTGCCCTACCCCCACAGCACACCCCCACCCAATACCCAGAAGCCCCAAGCCCATTCTCACCAGCATCCCACCAGGACCTGAGACTCCCCTTCATGTTCAGCCCCCAATGCCTGTTGAGGAAGAGATCCAGCCCCTGCCCAGGGTGCCTGTGGTAATTCTGGGGTCGGGTTGCTCGCCCACTTTCTCAAACTCTGGGGGTGCTGCCTGTGTGCTGTGGAGCACACTCCAGTGGCCACCTTGGAGCCCTGGACAGAACTTCAGGGCTGCACAGTCCCTGGGTGTCCCAGGCCCTCTCTGCTAAGGCCACTGTGGGCTTTCCAGTGCCCCAGGAGAGCTCAGGCAGATGAGGAACAAAAGCCTTGGGGTCTCTGTGCAGGGCCAATGGCTGGATTGGGAGAGCATTTGAGGTGTCAGTCAGTGCTGCCGCCAGGGGACCTGCTTAGGAAGGGCTTGAGGTGGAAGGGCTTGGAGCCTCCAAAAGCAATAGGCACACCCATTGCCCTCCAGCAACAAAGTGGCTTCCATCAACAACTGTCCCAAATGTGAGGGATGGAATGCTGGAAAGAGGAACCTAATAACAGGCACCACCCTGCATTCATATCCTGCCCTCAAGAAGCCTGGAGTCTCTTAAACAGACAGAAGTTGGCTGTTTCCAAGCTGGGAGCCCAACTACACCTCTCTGCATTTGAAAGCCTTCCTTTAGAAATGTGCGGGCTTTGATTTACGTGAATATAAAGTCTCCTGAAACCTGGGTGGCCTGAAAAAGTCACTGAAAATCTGGGCCTTACATGTGTATGACATCATATGCAGTATATATGACATCACATCCACTCTTTATGACATCACAGAACTGTATATATGACATCACAACACTGTATTCCTTTTTTTTAACATTTTATTTATTTATGTACTTATTTTACCTCTCCCCTCAATTTTTATTTTTTAAATATAAACTTATTTATTGTAATTGGAGGCTGATTACTTTACAATATTGTATTGGTTTTGCCATACATCAACATGAATCCGCCACAGATGTACACTTGTTCCCCATCCTGAACCACCATCCCACCTCCGTCCCCATACCATCACTCTGAGTTATCCCAGTGCAACAGCCCCTAGCATCCTGTATCATGCATCAAACCTGGACTGGTGATTTGTATCACATATGATATTATACATGTTTCAATGCCATTCTCCCAAATCATCACACCCTCTCCCTCTCCCACAGAGTCCAAAAGACTGTTCTATACATCTGTGTCTCTTTTGCTGTCTGGCATACAGGGTTATCGTTACCATCTTTCTAAATTACATATATATGTGTTAGTATACTGTATTGGTGTAAATGTATTCTTTTTCATGGCTGAGTAATACACCATTGTGTATATGTACCACCGCTTTCTTATCCATCTGTCTGCTGATGGACATCTAGGTTGCTTCCATGTCTTGGCTATTGTAAACAGTGCTGCAATGAACATTGGGGTACACGTGTCTCTTTCTATTCTGGTTTCCTCGGTGTGTATTACCAGCAGTGGGATTACTGGGTTGTATGGCAGTTCTATTTCCAGTTTTTTAAGAGTTTTCCACATTGTTCTCCATAGTGGCTATACTAGTTTGCATTTCCACCAACGGTGTAAGAGGGTTCCCTTTTCTCCACACCCTCTCCAGCATTTCTTGCTTGTAGACTTTTGGATCGTAGCCATTCTGACTGGCGTGAAATGGTACCTCATTGTGGTTTTGATTTGCAATTCTCAGATAATGAGTGATGTTGAGCATCTTTTCATGTGTTTGTTAGCCATCTGTATGTCTTCTTTAGAGAAAAGTCTGTTTAGTTCTTTGGTCCATTTTTTGATTGGGCTGTTTATTTTTTTTTTAATTGACCTGCAGGAGTTGCTTGTATATTTTTGAGATTAGTTGTTTGTCAGTTGCTTCATTTGCTATTATTTTCTCCCATTCTAAAGGCTGTCTTTTCACTTTCCTTATAGTTTCCTGTGTTGTGCAGAAGCTTTTAATTTTAATTAGGTCCCATTTGTTTATTTTTGCTTTTATTTCCAATATTCTGAGAGGTGCGTCATAGAGGATCCTGCTGTGATTTATGTAGGAGAGTGTTTTGCTTATGTTCTCCTCTAGGAGTTTTATGGTTACTGGTCTTACATTTAGATCTTTAATCCATTTTGAGTTTATTATTTTATTTATTTACTTAGTTTATATTTATATTTAAATTTATTTATTTTAATTGGAGGCTAATTACTTTACAATATTGTATTGGTTTTGCTATACATCAATATGAATCAGCCATGGGTGTACACGTGTTCCCCAACCTGAACCCCCCTCCCACCTCCCTCCCCGTACCATCCCTCTGGGTCATCCCAGTGCACCAGCCCCAAGCATCCTGTATCCTGCATCGAACCTGGACTGGCGATTCGTTTCTCATATGATATTATACATGTTTCAATGCCATTCTCCCAAATCATCCCACCCTCTCCCTCTCCCACAGAGTCCAAGACTGTTTTATACATCTGTGTCTCTTTTGCTGTCTCGCATACAGGGTTATCATTACCATCTTTCTAAATTCCATATATATGCGTTAGTATACAGTATTGGTGTTTTTCTTTCTGGCTTACTTCACTCTGTATATTAAGCTCTAGTTTCATCCACCTCATTAGAAGGGATTCAAATGTATTCTTTTTCATGGCTGAGTAATACTCCATTGTGTATAAGTACCACTGCTTTCTTATCCATTCATCCGCTGATGGACATCTAGGTTGCTTCCATGTCTTGGCTATTGTAAACAGTGCTGTGATGAACATTGGGGTCTCTTTCAATTCTGGTTTCCACGGTGTATGCCCAGCAGTGGGATTGCTGGGTCATAAGGCAGTTCTATTTCCAGTTTTTTAAGGAATTTCCACACTGCTCTCTGTAGTGGCTCTACTAGTTTGCATTCCCACCAACAGTGTAAGAGGGTTCCTTTTTCTCCACACCCTCTCCAGCATATATTCCTTGTAGACTTTTGGATCACAGCCATTCTGATTAGCGTGAAATGGTACCTTATTGTGGTTTTGATTTGCATTTCTCTGATAATGAGTGATGTTGAGCATCTTTTCATGTGTTTTTTAGCCATTGTATGTCTTCTTTGGAGAAATGTCTATTTAGTTCTTTGGCCTATTTTTTGACTGGGTCGTTTATTTTTCTGGAATTGACCTGCAGGAGTTGCTTGTATATTTTTGAGATTAGTTGTTTGTCAGTTGCTTCATTTGCTATTATTTTCTCCCATTCTGAAGGCTGTCTTTTTACCTTGTTTATAGTTTCCTTTGTTGTGCAGAAGCTTTTAATTTTAATTAGGTCCCATTTGCTTATTTTTGGTTTTACTTCCAGTATTCTGGGAGGTGGGTCATAGAGGATCCTGCTGTGATATATGTCGGAGAGTGTTTTGCCTATGTTCCCCTCTAGGAGTTTTATAGTTTCTGTTCTTATGTTTAGATCTTTAATCCATTTTGAGTTTGTTTCTGTGTATGGTGTTAGAAAGTGTTCTAGTTTCATTCTTTTACAAGTGGTTGACCAGTTTTCCCAGCACCACTTGTTAAAGAGATTGTCTTTTCTTCATTGTATATTTTTGCCTCCTTTGTCAAGGATAAGGTGTTCATAGGTGCGTGGATTTATCTCTGGGCTTTCTATTTTGTTCCATGGATCTATATGTCTGTCTTTGTACCAATACCATACTGTCTTGATGACTGTGGCTTTGTAGTAGAGCCTGAAGTCAGGCAGGTTGATTCCTCCAGTTCCATTGTTCTTTCTCAAGATTGCTTTGGCTACTCGAGGTTTTTTGTATTTCCATAGAAATTGTGAAATTATTTGTTCTAGCTCTGTGAAAAATAACTGTTGGTAGTTTGATAGGGATTGCACTGAATCTCGGAGAAGGCAATGGCACCCCACTCCAGTACTCTTGCCTGGAAAATCCCATGGATGGAGGAGCCTGGTGGGCTGGAGTCCATGGGGTCACTACAAGTCAGACACGACTGAGCAACTTCACTTTGACTTTTCACTTTCATGCATTGGAGAAGGAAATGGCAACCCACTCCAGTGTTCTTGCCAGGAGAATCTCAGGGACGGGGGAGCCTGGTGGGCTGCCATCTATGGGGTCACACAGAGTCGGACACAACTGAAGTGACTTAGCAGCAGCAGCAGCAGCACTGAATCTATAGTTTGCTTTGGGTAGTAGGCTCATTTCACTATACTGATTCTTCCGATCCATGAACATGGTATATTTCTCCATCTATTAGTGTCCTCTTTGATTTCTTTCCCCACTGTTTATAGTTTTCTATATATAGGTCTTTAGTTTTTTTTGGTAGATATATTCCTAAGTATTCTATCATTTTCATTGCAATGGTGAATGGAATTGTTTCCTTAATTTCTTTATTTTCTCATAATTAGTGTATAAGAATGCAAGGGATTTCTGTGTGTTTATTTTATATCCTGAAACTTTACTATATTCATTGATTAGCTCTAGTAATTTTCTGATGGAGTCTTTAGGGTTTTGTATGTAGACGATAATGTCATCTGCAAACAGTGAGAGTTTTACTTCATCTTTTCCAATTTGGATTCCTTTTATTTCTTTTTCTGCTCTGATTGCTGTGGCCAAAACTTCCAAAACTATGTTGAATAGTAGCTGTGAAAGTGGGCACCCTTGCCTTGTTCCTGACTTTAGGGGAAATGCTTTCAATTTTTCACCATTGAGGATAATGTTTGCTGTGGGTTTGTCATATATAGCTTTTATTATGTTGAGGTATGTTCCTTCTATTCCTGCTATTTGGAGGGTTTTTATCATAAATGGATGTTGAATTTTGTCAAAGGCTTTCTCTGCATCTATTGAGATAATCACATGGCTTTTATTTTTCAATTTGTTAATGTGGTGTATTACATTGCTTGATTTGCGGATATTGAAGAATCCTTGCATCCCTGGGATAAACCCCACTTGGTCATGATGTATGATCTTTTTAATGTGTTATTGGTTTCTGATTGCAAGAATTTTGTTAAGGATTTTTGCATCTATGTTCATCAGTGATATTGGCCTGTAGTTTTCTTGTTTTGTGGCATCTTTGTCAGATTTTGGTATTAGGGTGATGGTGGCCTCATAGAATGAGTCTGGAAGTTTACCTTCCTCTGCAATTTTCTGGAAGAGTTTGAGTATGATAGGTGTTAGCTCTTCTCTAAATTTCTGGTAGAATTCAGCTCTGAAGCTGTCTGGACCTGGGCTTTTGTTTGCTGGAAGATTTCTGATTACAGTTTCAATTCTGTGCTAGTGATGGGTCTGTTAAGATTTTCTATTTCTTCCTAGTTCAGGTTTGAAAAGCTGTACTTTCAAAGAATTTGTCCATTTCTTCCAAGTTGTCCATTTTATTGGCATATAATTGCTGACAGTAGTCTCATGATCCTTTGTATTTCTGAGTTGTCTGTTGTGATCTCTCCATTTTCATTTCTAATTTTATTGATTTGATTTTTCTCCCTTTGTTTCTTGATGAGTTTGTCAATTTTATTTATCCTCTCAAAGAACCAGCTTTTGGCTTTGTTGATTTTTGCTATGGTTTCCTTTGTTTCTTTTGCATTTATTTCTGCCCTAATTTTTAAGATTTCTTTCCTTCTACTAACCCTGGGGTTCTTCATTTCTTCCTTTTCTAGTTGCTTTATGTGTAGAGTTAGGTTATTTATTTGACTTTTTTTCTTGTTTCCTGAGGTATGCCTGTATTGCTATGAACCTTCCCATTAGGACTGCTTTTACAGTGTCCCACAGGTTTTGGGTTGTTGTGTTTTCATTTTCATTCGTTTCTATGCATATTTTTATTTATTCTGTGATGGTTATTCAGCAGCCTGTTGTTCAGCCTCCATATGTTGGAATTTTTAATAGTTTTTCTCCTGTAATTGAGATCTAATCTTCCTGCATTGTGGCCAGAGAATATGCTTGGAATGATTTCAATTTTTTTGAATTTACCAAGGCTAGATTGATGGCCCAGGATGTGATCTATACTGGAGAAGGTTCCGTGTGCGCTTGAGAAAAAGGTGAAATTCATTGTTTTGGGGTGAAATGTCCTATAGATATCAATTACATCTAAGTGGTCTATTGTATCATTTAGAGTTTGTTTTTCCTTGTTAATTTACTGTTTAGTTGATCTATCCATAGGTGTGAGTGGGGTACTAAAGTCTCCCACTATTATTGAATTATTGTTAATTTCCCCTTTCATACTTGTTAGCATTTGTCTTACATATTGTGGTGTTCCTATGTTGGGTGCGTATATATTTATAATTGTTATATCTTCTTTTTGGATTGATCCCTTGATCATTATGCAGTGTCCTTCTTTGTCTCTTTTCACAGCCTTTTATTAAAGTCTATTTTATCTGATATGAGTATTGCTACTCCTGCTTTCTTTTGGTCTCTATTTGCATGGAATATCTTTTTCCAGCCCCTCACTTTCAGTCTGTATGTGTCCCTTGTTTCGAGGTGGGTCTCTTGTAGACAACATATATAGCGGTCTTGTTTTTGTATCCATTCAGCCAATCTTTGCCTTTTGTTTGGGACATTGAACCCATTTCCATTTAAGGTAATTATTGATAAGTATGATCCCATTGCCATTTACTTTATTGTTTTGGGTTTGAGTTTGTGCACCCTTTTTGTGTTTTGTGTCTAGAGAAGATCCTTTAACATGTGTTGCAGAGCTGGTTAGGTGGTGCTGAATTCTTTCAGCTTTTGCTTGTCTGTAAAGCTTTTGATTTCTCCTACATATTTGAATGAGATCCTTTCTGGGTACAGTAATCTGGGCTGTAGGTTATTTTCTTTCATCACTTTAAGTATGTCTTGCCATTCCCTCCTGGCCTGAAGAGTTTTTATTGAAAGGTCAGCTGTTATCCTTATGGGAATCCCCTTGTATGTTATTTGTTTTTCCCTTGCTGCTTTTAATATTTGTTGCTTGTGTTTGGTCTTTGTTAATTTGATTAACATGTGTTTTGGGGTGTTTCGCCTTGGGTTTATCCTGTTTGGGACTTTCTGGGTTTCTTGGACTTGGTTGATTATTTCCTTCCCCATTTTAGGGAACTTTTCAACTATTATCTTCTCAAGTATTTTCTCATGGTCTTTCCTTTTGTCTTCTTCTGGGACTCCTATGATTCAAATGTTGGGGCATTTAATATTGTCCTAGAGGTCTCTGAGATTGTCCTTATTTCTTTTAATTAGTTTTTCCTTTTTCCTCTCTGATTCATGTATTTCTAACATTCTATCTTCTACCTCACTAATCCTATCTTCTACTTCTGTTATTCTACTATTTGTTCCCTCCGGGGTGTTTCTGATATCATATATTGCATTATTCATTATATATTGACTTTTAATTTCTTCTAGGTCCTTGTTAAACCTTTCTTGCATCTTCTCAATCCTTGTCTCCAGGCTATATATCTGTGATTCCATATTATTTTCAAGATTGTGGATCATTTTCTTTATCATTATTTGGAATTCTTTATCAGGTAGATTCCCTATCTCTTCCTCTTTTGTTTGGTTTGGTGGGCATTTATCCTGTTCCTTTACCTGTTGGGTATTCCTCCATCTCTTTATCCTGTTTATATTGCTGTGTTTGGGGTGGCCTTTCTGTATTCTTGAAGTTTGTGGAGTTCTCTTTATTGTGGAGTTTCCTCACTGTGGGTGGGGTTGTATGGGTGACTTGTCAAGGTTTCCTGGTTAGGGAAGCTTGTGTCGGTGTTCTAGTGGGTGGAGCAGGATTTCTTCTCTCTGGAGTACAAGGAGGTGCACAGTAATGAGTTATGAGATGTCAATAGGTTTGGAGTGACTTTGGGCAGCCTGTATATTGAAGCTCTGTCGTATGTCTTTCTCTGGAACTTGTTAGCCCTTGGGAGGTCCTTGGTTTCAGTGTACGTATGGAGGCATTTGATGAGCTCCTGTCAATTAATGTTCCCTGCTGTCAGGAGTTCTCTGGTGTTCTCAGAATTTGGACTTAAGCCTCCTGCTTCTCGTTTTGAGTCTTATTTTTACAGTAGCCTCAAGACTTCTCCATCTGTACAGCACCGTTGATAAAACATCTCCTTTTGAAGACAATAGGCTGCTTTTCTGGGTGTCTGATGTCCTCTGCTGCCATTCAGAATTTTTTTTTGGAATTTACTCAGTGTTCATATGTTCTTTTGATGAATTTGTGGGGGAGAAAGCGGTCTCCCCATCCTATTTCTCCACCATCTTAGGACCACCTCCCATTGTATTCCTGACATCACACCCACTGTATATGACATCACACCCACTGTATATGACATCACATCCACTATACATGTGATATCTCAGCCACTATATCTATGACATCACACCCACTGTTTTAATGACATCATATCCACTATATATGACATCACACACACTGTTTATGACAACACAGGTGTATATATGACATCACACCCACTATATCTGACATCACATCCGCTGTATCTGTGTCATCAAACCCACTTGTATCAACGATATCATACCCACTGTATGTATGACATCACACCCACTATATGGATGGCATCATAGGCACTACATATGACATCACATCCACTCTTTATGACATAACACAACTGAGTATATGACATCACATCCAGTGTATATGACACCACATCCACTATGCATGTGACATCACAGGCACTGTATCTATGACATCACACCCACTATGTTTATGGCATCATATCCACTGTATATGACATCACACACACCGTGTTTATGACAACACAACCACTATATCTGACATCAAATACATTACATCTGACATTGCATCCACTGTATCTGTGTCATCAAACCCACTGTATTGGTGATATCAAATTTACTGTATGTATGACATTGCAGGCACTGTGTGTGACTGCCAGGAGCCACCACGGGAGATCCCACCCATGACAAGGTCATGTGGAAGAAAACTGTTAAGCAAGGCTTCAGGACTCAATGGGCTCCCTAGGCTTTCTCGAGCATCTACCCCCAAACCAGAATCTGTCTGTTTTACTATTTCATGACTTTCACCAACTCCCCTGACATTAACAGGGGGCTATCCCCGACCACCTTTCTCTGGAGAAAATCAACTTAGGGCTATAGCTAATAAGTCTCCTGGACATGAGAGGAATATTTCCAATCAAAACCCCTCTGTTAGCATTCTAGCTTGCTTAGCAGGTATATCCAGACTCTTGCAGCTATGCATATGATTATTTACAGCCTTCCAACTGTGAGAGGCACGAGAAGGCTAAACCATACAGCTTTTCAAAGAGTTAAAAGTTATTAGAGTAATGCTGGTGTAGGATTTCATTATTGGGCCAATGTTTGTTGCTAAATTCCCATATCTCTTATCCACTGTGCACCTGGGAGTGCATTAGTTAACATAGTTGGAAAGTAAGAAAAACAAGTGTAGCCTTGAAATTAACCACATCAGACTTTTGGTTCTTTCTTGTAACTCACTGCACCTTTGCTCCATGAGAAATGTAACTTGTTTAATACTTTCTGAGGCTGACATAGATTAGAAATATAAAGAAAAAACACTTTGAGGGAAAATAAGTTTTCTGGTTGAGCAGCCTTTATCAAAAGAGGGTCATAAAATGTCCACAGGCCTCCAAGGCTAGAAGATAATGTACACAACATTGTCTATGGGAAAGGTTTGCAGAAAAAATCCTGGTTTCGATAAAGACAAAACAGATGTAATGTTTGGGCTGACTCTGTATGACTTTGCATCTTTCATTTCCCTCTATGTACAAGTAAAGGTATAAAAGACCCTTTTGAAAATAAAAAAAAATGGGCCTCGCTCACCGAAGCAGCTTGGTCTCCCCACATCAATCATTCTCTCTCTCTCTCTCTCTCTCTCTCTCTCTCTCTCTCTCTCTCTCTCTCTCTCTCTCCCCCTCTCTTTTTCAGGCTGATCCCTTGGAGCATAGAAGCTCCCTGTGTTCACTTTCCTGTCTGAGCTTCTAAGACTTTATTAGCTTTCTGTGTAAACCAAGGAATATCAGCCTCTTTCTCGCCTCTACTTTCTTATCTTTAACATTCTTTCCTTATGTCTCTCTAAATCATCCGCCAACGCCATTTTTCCTTCAGGTTCCCCTGGATCCTGTGGGGGCTGGACCTTGGCATGTGACATTATATGCGCTATACATAACATCACATCCATTCTTTATGACATCACATCCACTGTATTCATGACATCACATCCAATATATATGACATCATATACAATGCATATAACATCATATCTACTGTACATGTGACATCACAGCACCTGTATCTATGATATCATGCCCACTACGTTTATGGCATCATATCCTCTATAAATGACATGACACAATGTATTTATGACAACACAACCACTGTATCTGACATCACACCACTATATCTGACATTACATCCACAGTATCTGCGTCATCACACTCTCTGTATGTATGACATCACACCCATTATATGTATGATATCATATGCAGTATATGTGACAACACATCCACTCTTTATGATATACCACGGTTTTTATGACACACACACAGAGAGGGATGCACTCACTAAGAGAGACCCACACACACAGAGATAAAAATACACATTGAGAGACACACACATAATAAGAGACATACACAGACAATGAGAGACACACACACAATGAGAGACACACATAGAGACACACAAAGTGAGAGTGCGACACCCACACACTGTGAGAGAGACACACACACTGAGAGACACACAGAGTGAGAGATACAAACACACATGAGATTCACTCGCACAAACACTGAGAGATAGACACACATACACTGAGAGATATAACACATTGAGAGAGAGACACATGCTGAGAGAGACAAACACACACACTGAGAGAGATCCACATGCACAAACACTGAGAGAGAGACACAAACAGGCTGAGAGAGACACACACACTGGAGAAACACACACAGTGAGAGACACACACATACAGAGAGGGGAAAAAACACACCAAGAGGCACACACACACTGAATGGGATGGAAACACTGAGAGAGACACACACACACTGAGAGAGAATCCCACAAAATGAAAGACAGAAACACACACTGAGAGAGTCACACACACTGAGAGAGATGCACACACACACATCCTGACAGAGAGAAACACACACGGAGAGAGACATACACATATTGAAAGATGGACACATAAAGAGAGAGACACATACACAGTGAGAGAGACACACGCTGAGACAGAGACACACACACATACCACAAGAAAGACAAATATACTAAGAGAGGGAGACACACACACTGACAGACTGAGACACGCACACATAGAGAGAGAGACACACACATTGAGAGACACCCACCCACACACAGGGACACACAGAGACAGATACATCTAGAGAAAGTCACACACACACTGAGAGAAACACACACTCTGAGATACAAACAGGCACAAACACTGAGAGATATATAGAGACACACACAAAGAGACACACAGACTGAGAGAAAGACACACACACATGAAGTGAGGGAAACACACATTGAGAGACAGGCACACACAATGAGAGACACACATACAGAGAGATTCACACACACTGAGAAAGAGACACACACACTGAGAAAGACACATACAAACTGAGAGAGACAAACACACACACTGAGAGAAATTCACACACTGAGAGAGACACCAACACTGTGACAGAGACACACACACTGTGACAGAGACACATACACTGTGAGAGAGACACACACACTGAGAGAGACACACCACACTGAGAGAGACACACACACACCGAGAGAGACACACACACTAAGAGACATCTCCCCACATGGAGAGACACACAAAGACCCACACATTGAGAGAGAGAGACATACACAGACTGAGAGATAAATATACACACTTAGAGAAGCACACACAGACTGAGAGACACACACATACAGAGAGAAACACACACACACACTGAGAGAGACACACACACAGTGTGAGAGAGACACACACTGAGAGAGACACATACACTGAGACACACACACTGAGAGATAAACATACACACTGACAGAAACACACACAATGAGAGACACACACAGACAATGAGAGGCACAGACAATGAGAGGCACACACACACACACACTGAGAGACACACACACACTGAGATACACACAGAGACAAACACTGAGAAAGAGACATAGAGACACACACACAGAGACACACACTAAGAGGTAGACTCACACATGCAAAGAGAGAGAAACACACATTGTGAGACACATACAGAGAGAAACACACAACTGAGAGACACACACATACTGACAGAGAGAGACCCACACACAATGAGAGACACACACACTGAGAGAGAGAGACACACACAGAGACACTGAGAGACACACACACATTTAGAAAGAGACACACACACACTCCAACTGAGAGAGAGACCCCCACAACCTAAGAGAGACACATCCATTTAGAGAGAGAGACATGGACACTGATAAAGAGACACATACCAACTGAGAGATACCAACACACACAGACAGAGACACACACACACTGAAAGAGAATCATACAAACTGAGAGATAGAAAGACACACACACTGAGAGACAAACACACTGTGAGAGAGACAAACACACATAAACACTGAGAGAGAGGCACACAACAAGAGAGGGACACTCACACACTGACAGACAAACACACATACACAGACACACAGAGACACACACTGAGAGAGAAACACACATGCACACACACTGAGAGAGAAACACACACACACTAAGAGACACAAATATATATACACAGTGAGAGAGATAGGCATACACATTCAGAGACAGACCACACACACACACAGACACACAGAGACAAAGACACTGAGAGACACACACACACTGAGACACACACTGAGAGAGAGAAATACACACTGAGAGATACATAATGACACAAACTGAGAGAGACTCACACACTGAGAATGAGACACACACACTGAGACACACACATACTGAGAGGGTCACACACACAGATATACACACACAATGAAAGACACACACATTCAGAGAGAGACACAGACACAGTGAGATACAAACATACACAAACACTAAATGGGATGGAAACACTGAGAGAGTTACACACACCCTGAGAGATAGACCTACACAGTGAGAGAGACAAACACACACAATGAGAGAGAGACACACACACTGAGAGACACACACACACATACAGACACACATTGAGAGAGAGACACACACACACTGAGAGACACACACACACTGAGAACACACACAGACACTATGAGAGAGACGCACACACTGAGAGAAACACACACTGAGCAAGACACACAAACACTGAGAGAAATTCACACAATGACATAGACACACATACTGATAGATACACACACTGAGAGACAGACACTCACACACTGAGAGAGAGACCCCCACACCCACAGACACACAGAGACCCAGACACTTAGAGAGAGCTGCTGCTGCTGTTAAGTTGCTTCATTCATGTCCAACTCTATGTGACCCCATAACAGGCAGACCACCAGGCTCCCCTGTCCCTGGGATTCTCCAGGCAAGAACACTGGAGTAGGTTGCCATTTCTTTCTCCATGGATGAAATTGAAAAGTGAAAGGGAAGTCACTCAGTTGTGTCCAACTCTTAGGGACCCAATGGACTGTAGCCTACTAGGCTCCTCCATCGATGGGATTTTACAGGCAAGAATACTGGAGTAGGGTGCCATTGCCTTCTCTGCTTAGAGAGACACACACACACACAAACACTGAGAGAACCAGACATACACCCTGAGAGAGAGACCACAAACACACACAGACACACGGAGACACAGACACTGAGAGAGACACACACACACAGAAACATTGAGAGACACACACAGAGGTAAACAGAGACACACACAATGAGAGAGAGAAACACGGTATGAGACAGGGACACAAAATCACACTGAGAGAGACACACACACTGAGAGAGACACACAAACAAATTGATAGTGAGACACATACACTGAGAGAGAAACACACAGGGTGAGACACACACAGACTGAAAAAGAGACACACACAGTGAGAGACACACACACATGGACACTGAGAGAGAGGAACACACAGAAATTCACACACACAGACAGAGAGACAAACACACTGAGAGACACACACAGATACACAGACACACAAGACACACACTGAGAGAGACACACACAGAAACACTGAGAGACACACACACAGAGACAAACAGATACACAATGAGAGAGAGAAACACACAATCAGGCAGAGACACAAAAAAACACTGAGAGAGACACATGTGCACCGAGAGATAAACATACACACTGAAAGAGAGACACACAGAGAGACACACATAATGAGAGAGAGAAACACAAAATGAGACAGGGACACAAAATCACACTAAGAGAGAGACACAAACAAACTGATAGTGAGACACATACACTGAGAGAGAGACACACACAGAATGAGACACACACACTGAAAAAGAGACACACAACAGCGAGAGACACACAAACACAGGCACTGAGAGAGAGAAACACACAGAAATTCACACACACAGACAGAGAGAAACAAACACTGAGAGACACACACACTGTGAGAGACACACACACACATATACACTTAGAGGCATGTAACGAGAGAGGGACACTCACACACTGACACACACAGACACACACAGACACACACACAGAAGCACACACACTGAGCTAGAAACACACACACACACTGAGAGACCACACACACACACAGACACACAGAGACATAGACACTGACAGAAAGACACACACAAACACTGAGACACACACAGACAGACACACACAATGAGAGAGAGAAACACACAATGAGGCAGGGACACACAATCACACTGAGAGAGCCACAAACACTGAGAGACAGACTCAAACATACTGATAGTGAGACACATACACACACTGAGAGAGAGAGACTCACACACACAGGGGGAGAAACACAAACACTGAGATAGAGACACACACACAATGAGAGAGAAACACACACACTGGGAGAGGGAGACACACGCTGACACAGAGAGACACACATGCAATGAGAGACACACACATACAGAGAGACACAAACACACACAGTGAGAGACCCAAACACACACTGAATGGGATGGAATCATTGAGAGAGTGAAACACTCTGAGAGAAACACCAACACACTGAGGACAAACACACACATACTGAAAGAGACACACAAACACACTGAGAGACACAAACATACAGAGATACACAACACACAGTGAGAGAGAGACACACACACTGATACACAAATACACACTGTGACAGACACAGACACTGAGAGACACACACTGAGAGAGAGAAATACACACTGAGTGATACATAATGACACAAACTGAGAGACACACACACTGAGACAAACACACACATACTAAGAGGGTCACACACACACAGATACACACACCATGAAAGACACTCACATACAGAGAGAGAGACAGACACACTGAGAAACACACACACACTCACACTAAATGGGAAGGAAACACTGAGAGAGTGAATACACCCTGAGACAGAGAGCCACACAGTGAGAGAGACACAGACACACAGTGAGAGAGAATCATACACACACACTGGGAGACACACACACACATACAGACACACATTGAGAGAGACACAGACACACTGAGAGAGAGACCCACACACACACAGAGACACACAGAGACCCAGACACTTAGAGAGAGCTGCTGCTGCTGCTGCTGCTGCTGCTGCTGCTAAGTCGCTTCATTCATGTCCAACTCTGTGTGACCCCAAACAGGCAGACCACCAGGCTCCCCCATCCCTGGGATTCTCCAGGCAAGAACACTGGAGTGGGTTGCCATTTCCTTCTCCAATGCATGAAAGTGAAAAGTGAAAGGGAAGTCGCTCAGTTGTGTCCGACTCTTAGGGACCCAATGGACTGTAGCCTACTAGGCTCCTCCATCGATGGGATTTTACAGGCAAGAGTACTGGAGTGTGATGCCATTGCCTTCTCTGCTTAGAGAGAGACACACACACAAACACTGAGAGACAAACACACACAGAGACACACACACTGAGAGAGAAATACACACACTGAGAGACACACACACACATGCACACTGAGAGAAACAGACATACACACTGACAGAGAGACCACATGCGCAAGACACACAGACACTGAGAGAGACACACACATACAGAAACACTGAGAGACATACACACAGAGACAGAGACACACACAATGAGAGAGAGAAACACACAATGAGACAGAGACACACAAAAACACTGAGAGAGAGACACACGCACTGAGAGACACACACATATAGAGAGAGACACAACACACACTGAGAGACACACAGACTGAGAGAGAGAAATTACACACTGAGTGATACATAAGGACACAAACTGAGTGAGAATCACATGCTGAGACAAAAACACATAATGAGAGGGTAACACACACACAGAGATACACACACAATGAAAGACACACCCATACAGAGAGAGACAGAGACATACTGAGAGTCACACACTGAAAGAGACACATACACAGAAACTGAGAGAAAGAGAGATCCACACATACAGACTGAAATACAGACACACAGTTAGAGACACACACACAGACACTGAGAGAGAGAAACACACAGAAATTCACACACACTGAGAGACACACACTGTGAGAGAGACACACACATGCACACTGAGAGAGAGGCACACAACGAGAGAGGGACACACACACTGACAGACACATACAGATACACAGACAGACAGAACTGAGACACACACACAATGGCACACACACTGAGTTAGAAACACACACACACAGACACACAGAGACAGACACTGAGTGAGAGACACACACAAACACTGAGACACACACACAGAGACTCACACACAATGAGAGAAACACACAATGAGACAGAGAAACGAACAATGAGACAGAGACACACAAACACACTGAGAGAGCCACATACATGAGAGACACACAAACACACTGAAAGAGCCACATAAAGCAACTGAGAAAAATAGAGACCCACACGTACAGAGTGAGACAAACACACACTGAAATACAGACACACACAGTGAGAGACACACACACAGACACTGAGAGAGAGAAACACACAGAAATTCACACACAGAGACTGAGAGACACACACACTGAGAGACACACACTGTGAGAGAGACACCCACACATGCACACTGAGAGAGAGGCACACAATGAGAGAGGGACACACACACACTGACAGGCACATAGATACACAGACACACAGACACACACTGAGAGAGACAAACACACACAGAGGCACACACCCTGAGGTAGAAACACACACACACTGAGAGAGAGACCACACACACACACAGAGACTCAGACACTGAGAGAGAGACATACACAAACACTGAGACACACATACAGAGACACACACAATGAGAGAGAAAAACACACAATGAGACAGGGACACACAATCACACTGAGAGAGCCACACACACTGAGAGACAGACTCAAACAAACTGATAGTGAGACACATACACACACAGAGGGAGAAACACAAACACTGAGATAGAGACATACACACTGAGAGAGACACACACACACTGGGAGAGGGAGATATACGCTGACACAGAGAGACACACACACAGTGAGAGACATACACTGAGCGAGACACACAAACACTGAGAGAAATTCACACAATGACAGAGACACACACACTGATAGATAAACACACTGAGAGACACTCACCCACTGAGAAAGAGACCCACACACACACAGACACACAGAGACCCAGACACTTAGAGAGAGCTGCTGCTGCTGCTGCTAAGTCGCTTCATTCATGCTCAACTCTGTGTGACCCAGTAAAAGGCAGACCACCAGGCTCCCCCGTCCCTGGGATTCTCCTGGCAAGAACACTGGAGTGGGTTGCCATTTCCTTCTCCAATGCATGAAAGTGAAAAGTGAAAGGGAAGTCACTCAGTTGTGTCCTACTCTTAGCGACCCAATGGACTGTAGCCTACTAGGCTCCTCCGTCAATGGGATTTTACAGGCGAGAGTACTGGAGTGGGGTGCCACTGCCTTCTCTGCTTAGAGAGACACACACACAAACACTGAGAGACAAACACGCACAGAGACACACACACTGAGAGAGAAATACACACACACTGAGAGACACACACATGCACACTGAGAGAAACAGACATACACACTGACAGAGAGACCACATGTGCAAGACACACAGACACTGAGACACACACACACAGAAACACTGAGAGACACACACACAGAGACAAACAGAGACACACACAATGAGAGAGAGAAACACACAATGGGACAGAGACACACAAAAACACTGAGAGATACACACATGCACTGAGAGAAACACACATATAGGGAGAGACACAACACATACTGAGAGAGACACACACACTGAGGGACACACATACTGAGAAATACACACTGAAAGATACATAAGTACACAAACTGAGAGAGAATCACACGCTGAGACAAACACACATATAATGAGAGGGTCACAACACACGGGGATACAAACACAATGAAAGACACACCCATACAGAGAGAGACACAGACACACTGAGAGACACACACACTAAGAGAGACAGACATACACACTGAAAGAGAGGCCACACACAGACACACAGAGACACAGACACTGAGGAAGAGACACACACTGAGAGAACACTGAGACATACACACAAACACTGAGACACACTCACAGAGACATACACAATGAGAGAGAGAAACACACAATGAGACAGGGACACACAATCACACTGAGAGAGCCACACACACTGAGAGACAGACTCAAACAAACTGATAGTGAGACACATACACACACTGAGAGAGAGAGAGAGACCCAAACAAACACTGAGATAGGGACATTCACATTGAGAGAGAGACACGCACATACTGAGAGAGATACACACACACCGGGAGAGGGAGACACAACACACTGAAAGGAGATACATGCTGACACAAGAGGACACACACATACAGAGAGAGACACACACACACTGAGAGACCCAAAAAAACACTGAATGGGATGGAATCACTGAGAGACTGACACACTCTGCGAAAGAGACTCACATATTGAGAAAGACAACACACACACTAGGAGACACACACATACAGAGAGGAGACTCACACAAGAGAGACACACAATCACACTGAGAGATACACACATACAGGAGAGAAGACACAACACACACCTGAGAGAGACACTCACACACTAATACAAAATACACACTGTGTGAGAGACACACACACTGAAACACACACACTGAGAGAGAAATACACACTGGGAGATCATAATGACACAAACTGACGAGAGACTCACACACTGAGAGTGAGACACACACACACTGAGACAAACACACACATACTGAGAGGGTACACACAGCACAGATACACACACCATGAAAGACACACAGACAGGAGGAGGACACAGACCACACTGAGAGACACACACATAGGTCTCTCAACATTGTAACATGGAAGGGAAACAGTCCTTCGAGAGATAGTGAATCTCTAGCTCTGCTGACGACATCTGTAGCGTGGGACTCACACAGTGGAGAGAGTCTAGCGACACACAGGTCTGGAGGACACTAGTCTACACAGGACACATCTTCCTTGAGTAAAGACCCACTATACCATCTGCATGGACCACACTATCACTATGATGATGACCACATCTAGTGCTACTTGATTCAGCGTAGAGTTTGTGATGCACTACAATTAGAGGTAGGGACTCATCACAGCAGGTGAAACAGCCTCGATGTAGCACACTTGTGAGAGAGAAGATACACATGCTGGACGATAGCACACACCAATGAGGTCGAACACACAAACACTGGAGAGAAATATGCAATAGCCACAAGGGGAAGGGAACAGAGACACACATAGTCTGATGGCATTATAGAGAGAAAACTGGGGAACAGAGGGACAGTCGTTGGTAACCCGCGTGAGGATTGAGATGGGACCACACTACACACGGCAGACACACCAGACCCAACAACTTTGAGATGCTTTGCTTTGTCAT
>NW_017189542.1:0-79977 GCF_001704415.2 Capra hircus | reverse complement strand
TATGATTCTAGAGCATGTAGACTTGTAGTCATAGGTTTTTCAGCTGTCATTGAGCCCTCGTTGACACTCAGTGTCTTGTCTGTAAGATAAGGGTGTTTTATAACTACTGTAGAGTTGTGGAGATAATCAAATAGCCCATTTTTCTGTACTTAACTAATATGTAGTATGTTTATATGTAGGTGGCAGTTTGTATAAAGGAAGCACTGGGACTTGTGGCCGCACCCTCTAAAGAATAAAAATATTAAAAATATGGAACGACCATGTATGTTACGTGAAGAAGAACAAGAGCCAGAATACGGAAAAGGGAGGGAGAACCAAACAAGTCGGTGATGATGATGATGAACTGATCTTGGTTGGAGTGGAAGATGTAAATGAAGATGCTGACGTGATCTTTGTTGGGATGACCTCAGCTTCAAAACCAGTCGTTTCAAACATACTGAACAGAGATACCCCAGGTTCTTGTTCAAGGAGAAAAAGGTATGGTCACTTCAGGAAAGGTAACGCTCACAAATTACAGCCCGTTAGTCATGTGACTCCTACATCAGAAGCAAAGACTGTCTTGCCAGTTTCTGACTCTGAACCAAGATCAACAGAGAGTCCTATTATTACTGAACCTCCGTCTCAAGCTGATTATAAAAATATTTCACCACAGATAGTGCCTAATTGCTTTTCAAAGGAGTTATGTTCTTCTTTGATTACCTTCACAAGTTCATGTCAGCATCCAGTAGAAAGAGCAGTTTCTGCAGGAGATATGAATAAAAGTCCTCATGTATCAAAGCGACTTTCCACTTGTGAAACAAATAGCAGAAATCCCAGAAGGCCTAAGCTCAGTGATGGCATTATAGGGGAACATTCTTTAGGTTTTTCCCCTTCAGGTATTTTTCATACAGTGCCCACTCAGCAAAGCACACCAGACCGTGTCCATACCTCACTAAGCCACGCTCAGAATGGAGAACCTTGTCCGACACCTTTTCCAAAGGACAGTGTTCATTGCAAGCCTGTAAGACCTTTAGGGGAAAATGGACTGACAAAAACTGATTTTCCAAGTTTAGCAAGTCCAACAAGATTGTTGATCCCACAGAAGGAAATCTGATTGTGTTACTTCGTGACTTCTACTATGGAGAGCATATAGGAGTTGGGCAGCCAGAACCGAAGACCCACACAGCCTTTAAATGCCTCAGCTGCTTGAAAGTTCTAAAAAATGTCAAGTTTATGAATCACATGAAGCGCCATTTGGAACTTGAGAGGCAGAGAGGTGACAGCTGGAAAAAACCACACCACCTGCCAGCACTGCCTCCGCCAGTTTCCTACTCCCTTCCAGCTGCAGTGTCACATTGAAAGTGTCCACACTCCCCAGGGGCCCTCCGCAGTCTGTCAAATCTGTGAGTTGTCCTTTGAGACAGATCAGGTTCTCTTAGAGCACATGAAAGACAATCATAAGCCTGGTGAAATGCCCTATGTATGCCAGGTTTGCAGTTACAGATCATCATTTTTTGCAGATGTGGATGCACATTTCCGAGCATGCCATGGTAACACTAAGAATTTACTTTGCCCGTTTTGTCTCAAAATTTTTAAAACTGCAACAGCATACAGACGTCATCATAGAGGGCACTGGGAAAAGAGTTTTCACCAGTGTTCCAAATGTCGGCTACAGTTTTTAACTTTCAAAGAGAAAAGGGAGCACAAGACCCAGTGTCATCAAATGTTTAAGAAGCCTAAGCAGCTAGAAGGATTGTCTCCTGAAACAAAAGTTGTTATTCAGGTATCACTGGAACCCCTTCAAGCAGGATTGGTGGAAATGCATCCATTACTGTGAACACATCTGATTTTGAATCATCACCCCTGAAATCTAAAGTAGAGGTCAAAAAAAGAAAAAAAAAATGTTAATTCTGCTTTCAGTAAGTCTGAAGCAAGTGTTTCGGTCAAAGTTAAAAACCCCATTAAAAACAAAAAGATCAAATTATAGCATTATTCAGTAATATCAAATATAGGGAAAGCGATGGATAATTTATGTGATTTTGTTTAAATACAGGAAGTACAATTTTGTTTGATCTGCATATTGAGATGTTATTTAAAAATCTATTATCTGTTTTTCAAAAATTGTCTTAACATGTAAAAAGAATGTGTGCATGTGTGTATGAGAGAGAGAGATGAGAGAAGTGGAGAAAGGAAAGTAACAACCTATTTTGGTATTTGATGTACTTGTAAGTTTGAAAGCTCTTCTATACATATAATCTGTAGAGTGTTTTAGCAACGTAATTTTCAACTGTTTTCATGCCTTGAAGATCTCAGTATCAGCTATATAGCCAGATTTGAATGTCACTCTCTGAAGTGCTCTTGGCTGATCTAAGATAACCTGGCTCTGAAAGCATGCAGTGGAGAAGTTGATGGAGAAGCTCTGATGTGAGTTTGGACCAGACACGGGATTTAATCAGTGAAGAGCTGTGGCTTCTTGTCCCAGCTGAGGAAGAGGCATACATTCACTCCAGGCATAGAGCCAAGGTAGAAGGAACACTGTCTCAGAGTGCTTTTACCTAGCCCAGGGATATCTCAAGGAAGCCAGCCGTTAAAATGCCTGTGTTTGGTGAGAGAGGCTTGCAAGCATCAAGCAGGCCCTGTGTATCATTGACTGCAGTTGGAGGAGCAGAGATAGTTAATAGAATGAGTCTGGTGCCTGTGACCTCCAGTTGAGTGATCAAAAGGGGAATTTGATTCATTCCATCCCCTTTGCCATTTGCTGGCCTGTAGTCACAATAGGTAGGCATATCCCTGTCAGACACAGTAGCAAAGCAAGTTAAAATTCCCAAAGGAAAAAGAGCCTTGACGTGCACTTTGATTTGTGCTGGACCCATAGTTTTAACTGAAAAGGATCAAACACAGGGAATCTGTTCAGCTTTTGAACTGGGCTAAATTGAGTTCTCTTACCCTTAAGCTACAATGGAGTTGTCCAAGAATAGTAAATATAGTGGGTGAAAATAGTCCAGGGTGATTAAACCCTTTTTAGAACTCGTCCTTACCTTTTCCAGTTACATGTGTCTTACCCTAGTTGAACACGTGAAGATTTCAGTTTTGTATCTTATCTTGCCTTGGACACAAATGTAGTGCAGTTAACAGCTAATTCTCTGCGTGTGTAATTTCCCATTGTATCAAACTAATTGAGTTTCAGTCTTGACACAGTCTGATGTGCAAGAATTGTCTCATGTATTTCAGTAATTGTCAGGTCATAGAGTTTTCCTTCCTCTAATGTGCGATTATACTTGTGGTAACCTTTTTTCTTGCGGTCTCCAAGGGCTGTTTCACAGACCTGTGGGGTTCCCTCTTAAGTATTGGTTCCTGAACATCAGCACACTTGGCTGCCTCTGTAGGTTCTTGGAGTTGAATCTCCTGGAGTTGAATGTCACCCCTTCTCCACTTCTGGCACAGATACCTAGCAATCTCTGTGCACCATTCAAGGAAGCCCTATCTGTAGACCTGTGCCAGGAGAAATCTCTCCGTTTCCTCTTCCTTTCTCCTCCTCTTTGTCTCTCCCCACTCTCCCCCATCCTCAATTTATTTAAGTCCTCTAAGCTTTCACAAAATGCTGGAAGGTGCTAATCACCAAGGGGATAGCATCCCTCTCAGAACTGAAGAGGAAGGACTACAGATGATTATGCTGTAGTGAATCTGTTGTCTCCATTTTAGGTAATTTCCTGAGTGTAAATTTAAATTCAAATAAATTGTGTTTATTTCCTCAAAGCTTGATTGATTTATTTGCACTTTGAATATTTTACTAGGCCTTTCCAGTTAGTTTACTTGGGCCAAAGCACTTTGCTGAGTGTCAGCTTAAACCACTTTTAGTTGTATAAAGAGTGTGTGTGTGTTCTGTTCTCAGGTGAAAACTCTATGTAAAAATAAATAACCAGACTATTGTATTCTTATCTCCTTTCTTCGTTTTCTATAGTAAAAAGTACGAAATGTTATCATTATGTGTTTTTATTGTTGCTTGGTATTATCAACACTGTTACTGTTAGTCGCTGTGAAGTATGCTCCTAAGGAGTACAAGCTGTGTTTATTGCCAGATAAAAAGGTTCCAGCAGTATGGTCCCTGACTGCTTCCTCTTTTCCATTCTCTGTCCTTCTACTCTACTATTTTCCCCACTAATGTTCTCCTTTTGACAACACTGGCCTTGGTTTTCCTCCATCAAATTCCATTTCTTCCCGATGCTGTTCTTCTGGAAATGCTTTTTCCGTAGGCCTGCATGGCTTGCTACCTCCCTTGTTTGAGCTTCACCAATGCTGTTCAAATAACACAATCAAATCTTCAACCCCCTATCTTTCCTCCTCCTCCTTAAAGGCACTTGAAGTCTCTATCCTCTTCTTCCCTCTTCAGCCTAAATTTCCTAAATTTTCACACACACACACACACACACACACACACACAAAGAAGAGATAATAACATCAGGGCTTTGCTTCTTAGAATTAACTTGATTCAGTTTCTGTGCCTGCAAATAAAAGATAGTTAATAGGGAGTTGAGTTCTTTCAGGAGCTTCCTCTGTTTTTCTATTGATACTTGTATGTTTTGTACACAGAATGACATTGTTTTCTTTACAAATATATTGAATATCTGTCAAGATTACTATTTTGTTACTGCCCTTTGTGAATTTCTTTGTCTAGTTTGCTTGTTCTTTCAGGTAAAATTTAATATTTTATTAATGTTGCCAAAACATTGTAAGTAAAATTAGTATTTATAGAAATTATTTTAAAAATTATTTCTGCTGTCTTTTTACAAATACCTTGGCATATTTTTATTTTTTAAAATAATCTTATTTTGTTGGCCAGGACTTCTAAACAGTGATGTGTTAATGGCTTTTCTTGTTCTTAGTACCATCAAAGGCAATGAGTATCTGGCTTAATACATTTCCGTTTCTGTTTTTAGATCTTGAAGAGAATTGTTTTATTGGATAGTTTACAACATCTGTTGAGACATTTACTTTTCTTTCCTTCTCCTTTCCTTTCTTTTTCTTCCTTTCTTCCCTTGTTTCTCTTCCTCTTTCTTTCCTTCCCTTTCTTTCCCTAGGTTTTTGCTTGACTGGACATTTCCTGAAACAAAAGTAATTCCACTCACGGTTGACTATTATCCTCTCAAAATACCATTCCGCTTCTCATTTCTAGTATTGGAATTAACCTCCTGTTCCCCTTATTACATTTGCCACAGTTATATCAATGTTTCTGATTTTCTTTTTCCAAGAAGCAGCTCTTATTTTATTATCCCAACAAGTTTTATTTTTGTTGTTTTCTTTTTTGTTTCAGTTCATATATACCTTCTACTTTCTTTAGGGTTTTCTTCTTTATAACCTTGTATTTTAAAAGCTTTCTTTACAAATTTTTTCATGGAAATATATTTGATTTACTATGTTGAGTTTCAGATGTATATCAGAGTGATTTAGTTATGCAGATACATATCTATTCCTTTTTAGGTTATTTTCCATTAGACGTTGTTACATGATACTGAGTATTTCTTTTCTTTTTCTTTTTTCTTTTTTTTTTCTTTTAATAGAGGGACTCGGGCTTGACCTACCTTTATTTTGCAATTTCGTCTGAATCCTAAATATTTTTATGTATACATTTTTTTAAAGTTATGATTTCATTCTCTGACTTTTGGCAAGTTATTTCCAAAGATTTCACTATTTGCAGGATGAATGTTTTAATTTATAGTGTCCCGAGAATTAAGTTTTCCTTGGAGCACTGAGGGTATGTGTGTATATAACTGACTTGTCTATATAGATATCCTTTTCAGATTACTACATTTTTTAAGATACGTAAATATATTTTAAAGATATTTTCTGTTTGTATGGTAAAAACATGAAATGTTTTAATTCTAGAATTTTGTTCCCCTAAATGAATATAGTATAAAAGTAAAGGTATAAAACTATATTCCTTTGAGAATAATCCTAACTAACAGAACTTGGAAATGTTAAAAAAAATTATTCATAACACTTACTAAAGGTGGTCAGGAAAACTTTATTCAAGGTAAGAGTACTACAGCGAGGTCTTAGAATATGGGAGAGAGATTGAGCTTATCTCTGACTCCAGCAGGGACACAGCTGGGATATATAACTAAGGAACAGGGTGGATCCATGGGATTGCAAAGAGAGGCTGGGAGACTGAAAAGCAATGAACAACAACAACAGAGTGGGTGTCAGTGGATGGAAACTTATTAAGAGGACCATAAGGGTGAGGGTGGATTCTGGCCCAACTGAGAGGATCACTGCTGAGGCTAGGCAAGGCTGATAAGATATTGAGGTGAATGAGAAGGAATTTGGTCTGAGGGTGGTCAGATCAAGGGTGGGGTATGTTTTCTAAACTGAAGTAGCAGATTCTGGCTTAGATTGGACTAAATGGACAGACGCCCGTGGATAAAGACATTGCTTAAAGTTGGCATTGCATTAATGAACTACTGCTGCATAATAAATTACCCGAAACTAGCAGCTTAAAACAATATTGTTTCATACTGCTGCTGAAAGTTGGGAATCTAGGAGTAATTCAGCTGAGTGTTCTGGCTCAGTGTTTCATGAGATTGCCATCATCTGAAGCCTTGACATGAGCTGGTGGATTTCCTTCCAAGACGGGTTACTCACATAGCTGTTGAAACCAATTTCCTTGCTGGCTATTGGGAATAAAGCCTCAGTTCTTTCACGTGGGTCTCTCTACTGGGATAACTGAGTGTTCTCAAGATACGACTAAGGTGGCTTCTAGCGTGAGTGATCCAAGAGGATGAGCAAGGAGGCTGCAGTGCCTTTTATGACCTAGTCTCAGATGCTTCATTGTTAATTTTTACAATATTATAACATTAGTAGTGAGCCACTAAGTCCAGCCCATATATGAAGGGAAGTATAAGTTCCACCATTGAAGGAAAGGATTTGTGGACATAATTCCAAACCACGTGGTACACACATGGCCATGAATTGTTTTCATACTAGTATGTCGGAAATGCATTTTCCTGCCAATGCTTTCAAATAATTTATCCATTATAGCATTAACTTGAAGTTCAGTACCTCGTCATTTAAGTCAGGTCCAGATATGGATCAGGGTCCGCTTGTACAGTATCTCAAATGTTCAGTCACTCAGTTGTGTCCTACTCTTTGCAACGCCATGGACTGCAGCACTGCAGGCTTCCCTTTCCATCATCAACTCCAGGAGCTTGCTCAAACTCAAGTCCATTCAGTCGGTGATGCCATCCAACCATCTCATCCTCTGCCGTCCCCTTCTACCTTCAATCTTTCCTGCATCATGGTCATTTCCAATGAGTCAGTTCTTCGCATCAGGTAGCCAAAGTATTGGAGCTTCAGCTTCAGCATCATTCCTTCCAATAAATATGCAGGACTGATTTACTTTAGGATTGACTGGTTTGATCTCTTTGCAGTCCAAGAGCCTCTCAAGTATCCAACACATCAGTTCAAATTATAGAAGTGTAGTTCCTCTAGACCTGAGGGTGTGTGAACAAAAGAGATGAGTTAATCTGCTCAATTTCACAGCCAACATACAGTGGTGGGTCAGGCATAGATAACCTTCATAGACACTCCTGTTCCAGAAAGGGGAGGGGAGATGGGAGTCAATAGTAGCAGTTCTGAAATCCCATGCATTTTTGTTGGCAGTCCTTTGATTAGTATTTAAGACCTGGAAACTTCCTAGGCTTCAGTCTCTGAATTTTTAATTCTGCCGTCTGACATGATTCCATTACATGAAATGTGGGTAATATATAGTTACAGTGAAACAGTCTCCCTAGCCTGCTTCCTGCTTGTAGAATGTAGAAATCCAGAGCTTTTATCTTGTACTATTGCTGGTCCTTTCAGTCCAAGCTGAACTTAAATATGTTATCTTAAAAACTTGGTGTGTCTCCTGATAATCTTATTGGTGTTCATGGCAAAGCACCCCACTCCGAAGCCACAATCACATATGTCTTCATAATAAGGCCTACTCTGTCTTGGTTTTCTGCTGAGATAGCTGAGGGATAACACCCTAAAACTTGGTAAGTCTTATTGTGTGACTGAAACGATTTCTGAGTGAAACACTTAAACTGTTTGGAGGCCATTGGTCTGACTAAATAATGCCACGAAGCATCTCCTTCCACTTTTCTGAGGCTTAACAAAGAATTTTACAGTCACACTCATTTTGATCACACCTTTATTATTAATAATAATAGTATGAAGAAGAACTGGCATATAGGTGATGTAAAATGTTATATTTAGACCACCTTATCACAGTGTTCTGGAGATGACCTTGCTTGAGAGGCATTATTTTTAGCATCTTCTGGCATCTTAATAGAGTGGGAAATTTCCAAATCAGCAAGTTTTGTCTCCTTTTTTTTAATAGTCTTTCCCTTAAACATTTTTTTTTTAAATTTCCCTTTATATTATACTATAGGCAGCAAGAAGAAACCAGGAAGCACTTTTGGCTGTTTGGATGGAAATCTCCTTAGCTAGATAATTCAATTAATTAGGTACAGTTTCTCCTTCCAGCTTATTAGGTACATTTTCTACTTTTCATAAACTGAGGGTGTAGTGGACTTTTCTCTGCACACTCCCCAGGCACTTTCCTCCTGCCTCTCCTTTCTCCTAGGCACCCTATGTGCACACTGTGATTCTACTTAGAACGTGTTTGCTCAGTGAGATAACGGGGATGGGTTTCCTGGTTTCAGTGCTTCTGCTGGCCAGAGTCTATGTACCTTTCCCTAAGACCTTCATGTTTTCCCTATCCAACTACCATCACCTGGATAGGTCAGTTCCAACAGCACATACTCGCAAGCATACTGGCAGGAACTTCTACATGGACATGTGCACAAACATGTGTGTGTACACAGTAACATCCATGAGAGAAAACTTGCACATATGCAGAAGTACAAGCTTTCTTTTCCAGGAAAATTTTAGTAAGCACCCGAATTTATTTGTCCTGGTTGTTTTCTTTCACCTGCTCATTGATCATGTCACGTTGCACTTCTAACTCTGTGACTCATCCTCAAAGGTAACAAAATCTTGGCATTTGCTAGTGACAGGGATTGACCTGCAGAGCAGTGCAGGGTTGGAAGCACTCGTCATGAACAACTGTATGACATGCACCTGCCTTCTGCATTCTCCCATCACCTTTGACAGCTTCACAGTACCAGTCACGTTGGCCTGATCCATTGCCTGTGCATTCCTTCAGGGGACCAGAAAACAAGGACTTCTGAGCTCAGCTGACTTGGAGAACCACTTTCTCGATGTGCACCTATCTAGGTCATTCCTTGTCAATATTGTGCACTTCTTGCTAGCCTACCACCCCTGACGGCCCATAACATTCTGAATGAGGCCCTCTGTTCTTCCTATCTGTGTAGCTTTCTGGGTGCACCTATCTACCTGTGAAAAAAGTGCTATCTCCATGTAGCAGGAAAAGGCCAAAGAGACTCCTGAGCCTCCAAGAGCCCCAAAAGACTGCATTAGGCCTGGGTCTGATCCAATGTTGTGAAAAAGATGCGCATGGATACAGGGCCTCTTCCAGTAAGAAGAATGGAACCTGAGGCTGTAAAAGTAAGGTGGCATCCCTACACGTTGTCTCCTCTGTTTAACACGACCCATGCACACGGAGTCCCCAAACAGATGATGGCCTGGGAAACCTTCACTTTCTGGGCCCACAGCTAATGCCTCCCTTGGGCAGAAAGCAGCTTTTCTAACTCAAATGCACCAAGAGGGCTTGAACCACCCAGGCCTCAGTGATTTGCTAAATGTCAAGGCTCTCTTTAAGTTCCTCTTATTAGTCTACGTAGGACTCCCTACACTCACACATCCCTGCTTCCCTTCACAGTACATGTGCCAAGGAAGCTAGTGCCTGTTTGGGCCCAGGGACATCCAAGACGGTCACCTGGAAGGCAGCATCGTTCTGAGTGTCACCTGGTGTAGATCCCCTACAACACAATCAGAGATTCTGCTCCAGTGAGACTGCCAGACTCCTCCCTCAGGTGCAGTCACACACCTTTGCCCCTCAGGCCCCCAGAGCCAGGGGCAAGATCCCAGAGAAAAGAAAGAATTCATGGCAGAACTTTCACATGGGCCATGGGGTATCTTTGGCAGGACTGCTACTGCCTAGAGTCTGGACCCTGAAGACCAGCAGGCCCCGAACTGCTGCCATGGGCTTCCTTGTCCCCTACTTTCCTGAGGTCCCTTGGGGCATGCAATTAGCCCACCATCCTTGCTTATTCTCTGTTCCCTCCCTCAGAGTCATATCCCAGCAGAGGGTCACACATGTACACCCACCTGCACTTTCCTCGCCTTTCTGAAATACCAGGGAGTTAGGCTGGAAGTGCTTGAAGGCCTGCCACGTTCACACATTGTATCTCCTAGGATGCCTGTGGTTTTGCAGGTACAGCTTAGTTTAGCACGTCTCACATTTTGTGTCACAACTTGCCAGTGTGTGCCACCCTCAGGGAGGGAATGTGCTGGCTGATGGGCTGATCCTGGGCAGCACAGGCCCAGGACTTTCCCGGTTCTCCTCACGTGTGTGGAACAAGTTTCCAGTGCAGCAGGCAATCTATGCCTCTTTCTCCTTTGGGTCTCTGCCCATCTCGGCAGGACCTTAGCCTCCTCACCATCCCGGGTCTTGCCAAAGCCACGTCCACCACTTCCACAGGCCTGCCCATGCCCCCCCCTGACTGAGGGCTCCACAGACAGTGGTTTCTTTTTTTTTTTTTTTTCAGACAGTGGTTTCAAAGCCCCACCCCACCTGATTTGCTCTGTGTGAGTCTTTAGGCCATGAATCCCCTCTTCCCAGTACAAACACACACAACAACAAGGTAGAAATGTTGAGCGTGTTTTCTATTTGGTCTAATTGCAGATATCTGGAGCCACGGTCAGGAGTTACCACTTGCCATCCATTCCTCATTCCTATCCTGGACAGGGTTAGTGCAGAGATATGGCGACAAACCGCCTTCAGACTTGGGTCGCCTCATACCTCCTCTTATGGTTTCTCAGCACCTCCCCTTTTGTTGCCTTTATCTCTGCATCTGCCCTGGGCCAGACACACACACACACACACTCACACACACACACACACAAACAGCCAAAACAAACACACATGTGTATACACACACACTCAACACTGGGACACAAACAAAAACAAGGAACACAGGTGTATCAGGAGATGAAACATACCACATCCAGCAATGTCAGAGATGGCGACAGTAGGCACCATGTCCTGCCCTTGGGGCTCCCTGTCCACTTCCTCCATGAACTCTTCCATATTTTCCCAAGGCACCTGAAGCTGCTTCCAGCACAGCATGTTTGGTGGTTGTGAGATGCCGAGTGGTGAATGTGGAAATTCACAGAACATCCCCAAGTCAGCATACAAGTGTACTGGGAAAATGGAGAGGACACCCTTTCAATGATAGGCCTTCCCTGGGTAAAGGGCAGGAGTGAAATGCCCAGGTAATCTCAAACTCAGGGAGCAGCAGGAGGCCAGGGGATGGAAGGACCCACAAAGGATGATTGTGACAAAGATACTTAATACACACTGCCTCTAGTAGTATCACCTGGATTCTGGTGCTGCCACCACAGCTGATTTGATAGAGACTTTCTTCACTTACGGACACACCAACCCCTCAAATAGACAGTCTCAGGAGGTCCCCTGCTACATGCACGACCCAAATTCAGGCTCCACAGCCAGCTTGCATGAGTCTGAGCATCCCCATTTGGGAAAGGACAGTGTCCCAGATACTACACGACTGTCCCTTCAGGACCCATCTCTGGACCCCTTTGCCACATGTTTCTCTCAGTTATTCTCATGGAAGGACCTTCCTGCCCAGGGTACTACTTCAGGGGGTCATCCCACACATCTTTGCCAATGATCTACTGGCAATACGAACAAGGTAAGCCAGCAGCCAAGAATTCCAAAATCAATTGCTAACTGTGTGGAGGCCCAAAGCAACCACACCTCAGCAATCTTGTTCAATTCTGGGCAGTTGTGACCTGAGAACCAGCTGAGAAAGTTAAGACTTCTGGTGTCCAGCCTGTGGCTGGATGCTCTCCATTTGAAGTCCCAGAACCAGTGGGCAGGAGTGGAACAACGTGCCCTATGCCCTGCAGAGAGACAGGAAAGAAGGGTGTGGATCCCACAGGTGGACAATCCACACACTTGTACACCCACACTCATCACCCTGGGAACCACAGTTTACAAGCAATGTCATGGTAATTCTACTTAGTGATCACCACGTTCAAAAAGTAGGGGTGGTCCTGAAAGTAAAATATCAACTTATAGTGGGACCATGGATGGTCCACAACTGCACCTGCCAGGATAGAGAGGAAGGAAAAGGTGGCTATGCCTCCTCCTCCTCCTGAGCAGTGTACCCCAAGGAGAAGTAGAAAGGATACAGCTATGGTGTCAGGGTTCAGCCCCAGTGGATCCAGGGTAATTCAAAGTGGAGACGAAATTGGAGTCCTCAGAAAAAACTTATTTAATTACAGATATATAGAGAGATTAGAAATGGATAATGTAGTAGGAAATATTAGTGGAGAAAAAGAGGATGAATAACTTGGTTTACGTGGAATTCCAATCACCACCTACATAGACCACAGGAGCCTTTCCATTCTCCCAAAGGAGAGAAGGCACTGAGGACTCCCTGGTCCAATCTATGAAGCCCAGGCAAAATTAGCAGGCTTGGTGAGTACCCACGTTCTAGATGGGAACTCAGCCAGAAGGGGAAAGAAAGACTGACATGGGGGAATCACCCTCTTCAGAAACTGATCCAATCTCTTTATTTTTCACGTTTGCTTATATAATTTTTGTTATAC
This sequence comes from Capra hircus, assembly GCF_001704415.2. Classification (NCBI taxonomy): domain Eukaryota; kingdom Metazoa; phylum Chordata; class Mammalia; order Artiodactyla; family Bovidae; genus Capra; species Capra hircus. The sequence goes on along the minus strand of NW_017189542.1, from coordinate 67,182 downwards.
ATAGGGATGAATACAGAGTCACGTGAGGGTCAGCAGACCTGACCCTTGTCAAAATCAGGTACTTCATATAAATGTATGCAAAAGTCTTATGGGTTTTACATCATCTTCTGGCTATGAGGCCTGATTACATTTTATGGCCCTTTCTGATAAGTCAGTCAACCAGAAAACTTATTTTTTCCCAGGGGTGATTTTTTCTTAAAGCAAGCACCACCCTCCAAATAAAGTTGCATTCCTATAGGGTGAGGGTGTAGCAGGTTACAATCAAGAAAGGAATTTACTTAGCCTAAGGTTTCACATGATTGATCTTAAAGGTTAATACTTATTTCTCCTATATGCTAGTTATATTCATTATAAAGGCAGGGGATATGGAGATTTAGCAGCAAATATTGGCTCAACAAATAAAAAACCCTTCACCAGTATAATTTCTAATCAACCCACTATAATATACTAATAATTTTCTAACTTCTCAAAAGAGTCTGTATTTAGAAAGTTTTAAAGCATCTCATGCCTCTCATGATTGGGAGGCTGTAAACAATCACATGTGGCCGGACGAACCTGCTCAGGCAGACTAGAGAGCCTTCAGAGGAGTTTGTAAGTTAAAACACTCTTGTCACGCCCAGGAATTTTTATTAACTGAAGCTGCAAGTTAATTCCTTATCCGAGAGAAATGGTTATGGGGGAGAGCCCCCCGTAAAGTCAGAGGTGTAGGTGAGAGCATAAAACAGACTCTGGTTTTGGGAGTAGATGCTCAGGAACAGGGGGTTTCCTGAGGTTCGATCCCACCTTTGCGTATGCGAAGTCTCCTTCCTCATGACCTTTGCCATAGGCGGAGTTTTTCACACTGACTCCCGACACTATGGCCCAGAAGCAAGGGATGCCCTGGATGATGGCACTCCTCCGAGCCAAGTCAGGCTTCCTCCTCTGATGGTTTTTTTTTACCTGAACTGGAAGTAGGCCCTTCAGTTTTTCTCATGCTCAGAGCTCAGTTCCACCTGCACGGTGGCCAGTGCCTCCGTTGCATCTTGCCCTGGAAGCTCAGTCATGCTCTCGAGTCTTCCTGGCCCTGCTCCTCCACCATCTTCTCCTCAGATCCTGGGAGCTTCCCTATTGCCACTCCTCATCTACCACAACCTCCACCTCTTCCACAACATCTTTCACAAGCAGCTGGAACACCCGCCCAATCCCCACCATGTCTCCATCCACCAGGGCCTCACTGTCATCCACCCCCTCCATCCTGAAGAGGGTGGCCTGTTTTCCTGGCATGACGACTGATGGCTGCAAGGTCCCAGCCGCACAAAGCATCAGGATGGCAGGAAACAGCCCCAGCGCCCAGAGCACTGGCACTCACAACTAGGAAAGTCTGGGATCCAAGGATGCTCCCACATTCCTCTGACTGCCTCTCACGCTCCTACTGGCCGTGGTCATGACTCCAGACTGGGGCAAATGTGAGGGGATGAGTTATAATAGCACAAGTGGTGTGCAAATGCAGCTCAGGTTGCGGTAATCCTGTGGAACCCACTAGCTCTCTGGGAGCAGGGAGTGAGGGGATGTTATGGAAGCTGGGACTGGTGTGAGTGGGGTGGTCTGAGGCTGACAAAAGGGGTGGCAGACAGCGCAGGACAGGGTGAAAGGGCCTTGGGTAGATCAGCTAAATAGGCAGGTCCCTAGGCTGTGAGCCACGCACAGGCTGCCTGCCCACTTGTAGTCCAATGGCTGAGAACACGGTGAGTGACACCGTTATGGACATGACCCTCGAGCAGAGGGCATCTTCAGTGGTTCCGGGGGTCCAGCACACCCATGTGGCATGTTCTGCTCCACAGAGGTAGTGGGTTTTGCATTGGCCACTACCGCAGGTGCTGTCACTGACCAGGCTCTGGAAATTTCAACCAAGGGTTCCTGCTCTGCAGTCTGAATAGCACACTCCTGTGTCCCTCAGGACCCTCAATAACTGAGAACTCTCCCTGAGTATCCAAAGGATAAACAGGTGCTCCACGTGGCTGGATACTTTTCTCCATGGGACACAGAACCTGTTGTTGTCCAGATGCTAGGGGAGAAGGGAAGAACCCCAGTTTGCTACAGTTGATCTCCACTGTTCAGGGACACCAGAGCCTTAGGGTACAGAGCTGGCTCTGTGTCTCTTCATCTCTGCTTCTGGCGTAGCACTGTTTTGGGCAGTCCTTCTGTGTGTGTACCAAGGGCTGATGTCTGTTTGTCTCCATCTCTCCAAGTGGTGCTCGTGCTGTCTGCCACTCTCTGGACACCAGTGCTCATACGAGAAGTTTACATGAGAAGGCAAGCCCTGCTCCTCCTTAGTGAGTTGCACCCATGGGAGATCAGACTTTGTCAGTCCACGCATTTGGAGAGTGCTTTCTCAAACTCGAAAGTCAACAGTGGGCGGTCACTGCTGAACTGCAGAAGGTGTGGTGCGACCCTCCCTCCCTCACTGGACAGACGTGAATGCTGCAAAGGCCTCAGGTGGCTTGGCCACACTTTGCACAGATGGAAAAATGGGGCATGCCCTGGGGCCTGAGGGAACTCCTTGAACATTATTTGAATACCTGCCAGGGAGATGGTAAGGACAGCTCCCCACTAAGTTCCATGACACACTGGTGCCAGAAACATGCACGGCTGCCAATTTACCCTATCGAGGCCCTTTCAAAGTGATTCTGTTCTCCATGTGAGAACACATTCCTACCTGCCTTGTCACCAAAGCCTATGGGGCTGGGAGCAGCAAGAGGATCAAGCTAAGCCATCTGTTCTATAGTCCTGATTCCTAATATATGTGTTCTGCTAAGAGTACAAAGAGTGATATTTCAAAGTCAAAGATTCTGCAGGTAGCAGGTACATATGCTGCAGTTCTGGTCCATCACTGAAATGACACAAAAAAGGTAAGAGTTGCTCATGCTCACGGTAAGGTCACAGAAAGTATGCCCAGTGCTTGAGAAGGATGGAAAGGCCCTCGTAGCTGGGTGTTCAAGGGTTTGTGGGGTCATCCACTGTGGCTTCTGTGTCTTGGGTTGCAGCCTGTTCTGTGTCTCAGATCCTCTATACTCTCACTGGTCGCCCCCAGGAACTTTCTTCCTGCCTCTCCTTTTGGCCAGGCATCCTCGCTCTACCACTGTCATTCCACTTAGAATTTGTTCGCTCAGTGAGTTAACAGAGTGAATCTGCTAGCTAGAGTCTATGTAGATTTCCCTATGGCTTTCATGTTTTTGCTATTCAACTTCCATCACCTGGTTAGCTCAATTCCGAAAGCTCATACTCATAATTGTACTGGCAGGTGCTTCTACATGCACATGTGTGTACACACTAACATCCCTGAGAGGAAAATTGCACATATGCAGAAGTACAAGCTTTCTTCTCCAAGAAGATTAATTTTGGTAAGTACCTGACTTTCTTTGTCCTGGTTATTTTCTTTCTCATCGATCATGTCAGGTTGCACTTTTAACTCTGACTTAGCACCAAGAATGCTTGAACCACCCAGGCCTCACTGATTTACTAGATATCAAGACTCCTTTTCAGTTTCTCCCATTAGGGCCTGGTAGGTCTTCATACAATCAGCTATACCTGCTAGCCTACACAGCCAAAGTACCAATGAAGCCTGTCCTTTGTTGGGCCCAAAGACATCAAAGACAGTCACCTGGAAGGCAGGGTCCCTCTGAGTATCACTTGGTGCAGATCCTCTATGACAAAACCAGAGAATCTGCTCCAACAAGACTGCCAGAATCCTCGCTCAGGTGCAGATGTGAACCTTTGTCCCTCTAGAAGCCACAACCAGGGGCATGACCTCAGAGGAAAGAAGGAATTCACATCAGGACTTTCAGCATGAGCCATGGGATATCTTTGGCAGGACAGCTATTGCCTAGACCCTGGACCCTGAAAACCAGCAGGCTTCAAATTTCCCCCAGGGGCTTCCCTGTCTCCCATTCTCTCGAGGCCCCTTGGAACATGCAATTAACCCACCATCCTTGCTTCCTCTCTGTTCCCTCCTTCAAAGGCACATCTCAGCAGACAGCCATACACATACAGCCATTCCTGTGCTATTCGCCTACCTGCAGTTCCAGGGAGGCTGGAAGTGCCTGGAAGCATGCCATACTCACATCCTGCCTCTCCAAGGATGCCTTTGGTTTTGCATGGACAGCCTACCTTAGCTCATCTTAAGTTTTGTGTCTCATAATATCAGTGTTTGCCACCCTCATGGAAAGAGCGTGCTGGCTGTTGGCCTGATTATGGGCAGCACAGGCCCAGGACCCTCCCAGTTCTACTCATGTGTGTGGAACATGTCTCCAGTGCAGCAGGCAATCTGTGCCTCTTTCTCCTTCAGGTTTCTTCCCTTCTCTGTAGGACTTTAGCCTCCTCACCACCCCAGTCCTGCCATAGCCACATCCACCATTTCCACAGGACAGCACACATGCCCACAGACAGAGGGCTCCACAGCCAGTGGTTTCAAAGCCCCACCCGACCTGATTTGTCCTGCGTGAAACCTCAGACCAGGCATGCCCTCTTCCCATTACAAACACATACAACAACATAGTAGAGATGGTGAACATGTTTTTGTATTTTGTCTAATTGCAGATCTCTGGAGCCATGGTCTGGAGTTATCACTGGCTGTCTTTTCCTCATTCCCATTCTGGACAGGGTCACTGCAGCAATATGGCAAACAACCACCCTTACATTGGGGATGCCTCGAGCCTCCTCTTATGGTTGCTTGGCACATCCTCTCCTATCACCTTCATCTCTGCATCTGACCTGGGCCAGACACACACACACACACATACATACACACACACACACATACACACACAAACACGGCCGACAAAAGAACGTGCATGTATACACACACATGCTCGGCATGGGGACACAAAGGCAAACAGGAAACACAGGTGTTTCAGAAACCCAGGTTCCCCTTTTGTGTTTGTGTCCATCTGTTGAGCATGTGTGTGTAAACATGTGTGTGCTTTTGTTGCTGCGTTTGTGTTTGTGTGTGTGTCTGTGTGAGTGTGTGTGTCTGGCCCAGGACAGATGCAGAGATGAAGGTGATAGGAGAGGATGTGCTGAGCAACCATAAGAGGAGGCACAGGGCATCCCCAGTCAAAGGGTGTTTGGTCCCTGAAATGTCAGAGATGGAGTCAGTAGACACCATGTCCTGTCCTTGTGGCTTCCTGTCCACCTCCTCCTCGAGCTCTCACATTTTTCCCAAGGTAGCCTGAAGTCGCTTCCACTGCAGCATGTGTGGTGGTGGTGAGCCGCCGAATGGTGGTTGTGAAAATACACATAAGATGCCAAAGTCAGCACACAGGTGCACTGGGACCCCAGAGAGGGTGCCCTTGCAATGATTGGCCTTCCCAGGGTAAGGGGCAGGAGTGAAGGGCCAGGCAATCTCAAACTCAGGGAGCAACAGGAGGCCGGGAGATGGCAGGGCCCATGGAAGATGATTCTGACAAAGAAACTTAATTCACCCTGCTTCTAGTAGTATCACCTAGGGCTCTCACTCTGCAACCACAACTGATTTGAGGGGATTTGCTTCACTCACAGACACACTGAATCCCCAACCCCCAGTCTCAGCAAGTCATCTGCTACATGCATGACCCAAAATCTGGCTCCACAGCCAGCTTGCATGAGCCTGAGCACCCCAATTTGGGAAAGGACAGTGTCCTGGCCACTACACGGCTGTCCCTACAGGGCCTACCTCCAGACGCCCTCACCACATGTGTTTCTGTCAGTTACCGCTCATGGCAGAACCTTCCTTCCTAGGGTAATACTTCACAGGATTGTCCCACACGTCTTTGCCAATAATCTGCTGGCAACACAAGCAAGGTCAGCCTGGGGCTGACCAGGTCCTGAATCCTCAGGTGAGCATCCAAGAATTCCATCAATCATGAACTGTATGCAGGCCTGAAGCAGCTTCACCTCGGCAATCCTGTTCAATTCTGGGCAATAGTGGCCTGATAACCAGTTGAGAATGTTAGAGCTCCTGATGTTTATCCGGCAGCTGGGTGCTCCTCATTCAAAGTCCCAGAACCAGTGGACTGGAGTGGAATATCGTGCCTTATACCTTGCAGAAAGACAGGGAACACAGGGGCGGATTCTGCAGGTGGATCATCCACCCCCTTACACACCTACACCCACCATCCAGGAGCCACGTTTTACCAGTGATGTCAAGGTAATACTCCTTAATGATCACCATGTTCCAGAAGTAGGAGTTGTCCCAAAAGGAAAAGATCAGCTTGCAGTGGGACCTTGGATGGCTCCACACCTGTACCTGCCAGGATAGGGATGAGGGTAAAGGTGCAAGCTTCTAGGTGCTTCAGCTTGCCTCCTCAGTTCTGTTCAGTTCAGTCGCTCAGTCATGTCTGACTCTTTGCGACTCCATGAATTGCAGCACGCCAGGCCTCCTTGTCCATCACCAACTCTCAGAGTTCACTCAGAGTTGCGTCCATCGAGTCTGTGATGCCATCCAGCCATCTCATCCTCTGTTGTCCCCTTCTCCTCCTTCCCCCAATCCCTCCCAGCATCAAAGTCTTCTCCAATTAGTCACCTCTTCACATGAGGTGGCCAAAATATTGCAGTTTCAGCTTTAACACCATTCCTTCCAAAGAAAGCCCTGGATTGATCTCCTTTAGAATGGACTGGTTGGATCTCCTTGCCTCCTAGGCAGGCATTAACAGCTACCAAAAAGCCTCTGCACATTCTCACATCACATGAACATGGATAACACGATCCCTCAACTCCACACCAAGTCCCATACCCACCCATCAGCAGTCCCCCTCACTGACCTTCAAGTCGATCTTGTAGCTAAGACAGTCTTTATCTTGGTCGCTGATCATGGCAGAAACTTGAAAGTGGTTCATAATCTGCCTGAGGTCAAGTAGCCATTCAAGCCACATGCTGGGCCAGAAAATCAAATAGCAGCAGCCCTATTCTCAAGTGGAAAAAGCACACTGGAACAAGTTTCCAAGGCTGCTGGGTACTTCCACTTGCCTAGCCACCACTGATGTTCTCAGGCCCTGCCATACTATCAGAGGCACTCATGACTCCGTGTTCCCTGTGGTGTTCTGCATCTCAGGTGATTTGCATCCCCCAAGCAGGGGTTGTTTCTGACTGCTGCTATCCTCCTCCTGACTTGTGTGTGCTGGATAGTGTTATCACTGATTACCTGGTCAGGATTTGCAGTCTCTGTTGCACGCTGTATATTTAAGCAAGGGGGTGGTGGGCATGTGTATGTGCATGTGCATGTGCATGTGCATGTGCATGTGCGTGTGTGTGTGTGTGTGTGTGTCTTCAGCAATAAAGCCCTGAGTCTTTGACCTGTGCTGTGTCTTCACAACGGATGGCAGGCATGTGTCTGAATTCGTCTGGCACTCAGAGCCAATGAGAATAAGAGCCCCTTCCAGTTCCAACTTGCTTGTGGACCACCTCGTGCCTTTGGACTGAACTAGTAAGCACAACTAAAGGGGCTCTGACTGATGGGCATGGTTCTTGGGACTCCTGGTCCCAGCTATTTCCAGGTATCATAAATATTTACAACAATGATTATCTCTGGTAGCTGCCCTGGTGTACTGTCTCTGGTCATTCCTGACCTAGATGCCTCAGGTTCTGCTCCTCCCCAGATGCTGGCCTAAGGGAGAAACCCAAAGTCATGGCTGTGACACTTACAGGTGTGGCCCTGCTGGACTTTTCTCAGCTGTGCCTTTGGAGTCTGGTCTCCCTCAGACCACACTTAATTCTGGGGTCTCCCATGCCTTCCCTGTTCCCTTGCCCTGTGGCCTCACCTGTTTTAGCAAGTTCTTTAGCACAGTCATCTTGAAGTTGTTTTGCCATTCTTTAATTTGGCATAAAGCTCACATATTTTAACATCACAGTAACACAATTTTTCTAATGTGCACTGTAAGAGTTTGATGAGCTCTTCGTGAGTTTCCTGGTTTCAGTTAGAAAGCCCTGCATTACACTTAGGGCTGTAGAATCTTCTGAAACTGAAAGAAAGACTATAAGTATTCCAGACTAATTTGATTATGCTACATTTTTCTAAAGACTTAAACAGTTTCTGCTTCTCTGTCTCCCCAAAAATTACCCCTAACTCCTGAAGAGCTTCATAATTTTATTTGCGGAAATCAGGTAGAATTGAGATTTCTCAGTGCTTTGTAATTTCATCAGTAAGGTTTTCTGTGGTGAAAAACACATTGGAATTAGTTTTTAAATCAGTCCTAGACACAGTAATCAGAGAAAAAGGAAATAAAAGGAATACAGATTGGGGAACAAAACAAAACAATTACTGTTAGAAGAAGACATGGCTCTCCACACAGTGAACACTAAGGATGCTGGCAGAGAATTACTTCAGCTTGTCAAAGAACAGAGTATAGCTGGAGAATACAAAATTAATACTCAAGAATCCCTTTCATTCTGTTACACTAGCAATTGAAAAGGAGAAAGAACTTAAGAAAGTATCTTTTTCACCATCCAATGAATAGAATCAAATATTTAGGAATATATTTCATTAAATAAAGAAAAGACCTGGTACAGAAAACTATAAAACCATGATGAAAGAAATCAAAGATGGTGCAAATACATGAAGGAGTATACCATGTTTTTGGATCAGAATAATCAATATAGTGACCATCAGTATACAACCCAAGGCAATCTATTGGTATGTTTACTCACCATTGATATTCTTGGATTCAACTGTGGAATCCCTACCAAAACACGAACGGTGTTTTTCACTGAACTAGAACAAATAATTTCACAATTTGTGTGGAAACACAAAAGACCTCCAATGAGCAAATCAATCTTGAGAAACAATGGAAATGGAGGAATCAGCCTTCCTGACTTCAGACTATACTACAAAGCTATAGTCATCAAGATTATAAGGTACTGGGCCAAAGACAGACATACAGATAAATGGAACAAAATAGGAAGTCCAGAGATGAAGCCACACACCCACGGCCACCTTGTCTTTGAAAAAGGAGGCATAAATATGCAATGGAACAAAGGCAACCTCTTGAACAAGCAGTTCTGGGAAAACGGGTCAACCGCATTAAAAGAGTGAAATGTTTTCTAATGATACACAAGAAACAAATGCAAAATGGATTAAAGACCTAAGTGGAAGACCAGAAACTATAAAGTTCTTAGAGAAAAACTTAGGCAGAACACTCTGACAGAAATCACAGCAAGATCTTCTCCTCTATGTCCCACCTCCCAGAGTAATGGAAATAAACACAGAAGGAAACAAAAATGACCCATTTAAATTTCTAAGCTTCTGCACAGTGAAGGAAACTATAAACAAGGTGAAAAATTGCTTCAGAACTGGAGCAAATTACAACAAATCAAACAACTGCCCAAGAGTTAATCTCCCACATATACAAGCAGCTCATGCAACTCAATACCAGAAAAAAAAAAAAAAACTGATCAAAAATTGGGCAAAATAACTAAATAGACAGTTCTCCAGAGAAGATATATAAATGGCTAATGAACACAGGACACATGATAAATGTCACTCATTATCAGAGAGATGATAGTCAATACCATAATGAGATGTCATCTCACACTGGTCACAACGACCATCACCCAAAGTCTCAAATAAGAAACACTGGAGAGGGAGTGAAAAGGTAACCAACTTACACTGTTGTGTAGGAATTGAAACTGGTATAGCCACAGTAAACTGTATGATTTCTTAAAAACCTAGAAATAGAACTGGCATATGACCCAGCAAACACCACAGCATACACCCAAGGAAGCAGAACTGAAAGAAACACGTGTACACCAATAATCATCCCACAACTATTTACAATAGTTAGGACATGGAAGTAATCTAGATATCCACTGCAGAAGAATGGATAAGAAAGTGGTGGTATATATACATGATGGACTCTTACTCAGCTGAGTCAATTCTAGAGATGTGAGTGAAACAGGAGCCTGTTCTACAGAATGAAGTAAAGTCAGAAAGAGAAATATGGATATTGTGTAGCAATGCATAGGCATGAAATTTGGAGAGATGGCCATGATGATCCAACATGCAGGGCAGCAAAAGAGACAGAGATGGAAAGAACAGACTGTGGAGAGGGCAATGGTGGGATGATTTGAGCGAATAGCACTGAAACATGTACATTGCCAACCATAAACAGATGACTGGTGCAAGTTCAGTGCATGAGGCAGGGCACCCAAAACCAGTGCTCTGGGACAACAAAGAGCAATAGTCTGGGGACTGAGGTGGGAGGAAGGTTCTGGATGCGGGAACACATGTGTACTGGTGACCTGCTCTTGTTGATGTAAGGCAAAAACTAACTTGATATTGTAAATTGAATGTCTTCCCATTAAAATAACTTGAAAAAATGAAAAGTTTGCTTTCTGAAATTTCAGTGTTGGGAGTCCATGGTTCAGCATATCTTCTGAACCTATGTAACAATGTCTGATCTGAATGAGGATACTGCCAAATTTTGATGCCAAGAAATGTGTTCCCACACTCTAAAATCCTACAAAACAGAACGTTTCCATTAAAATATCACTTTTTGCTCCCCTCCAGGGCATCTTACAGAATGTTTCAAGTGACTAGAGAGGAAGTAAAAGAGATTACTCACTTTTTAACACCAATTAATGTGGGACATTCAATTTTGAATAAATTTTCTAGGCCTGACAAAATTTTACCTATACAGTTTCTACACGACATGTATCAAAACAATTATTCCATGTAAAACTGTACATAAGCAACTCAAGATGAAACACTATGCCTCACAGTTACTAAAGAGTGAGAATAAAATGAGCTGTTACCAGTATTTCACTTCATTCAATTTCTTATGTCAAAATACTACAAACTGGCTTTTCAACAACAGAGAGTTTCATTTCTAGTCATGGGAAGTCTAGCATCAGTGTGCTGGTAGGGTTATGGTTCTGGTGTATATCCTCCTCTGATTTGCAAACTGCTGAGCTCTTGCTCCCTCTGCTATGGAGAACCTTCTGAGGTCTCCTTCATATGCAGAGAGATTCCTTTCCTAACAGTTCCTCCATGGTGGCAGAAGGACATCCCAGAGGGGCTGCTTCCCAATGCTATCATCTTCTGGGGATAGGGCATCAGTATACAATTTTTAGGAAAACAAAAACAAACAAACAAGCATACAACAATCAGACCATGACAACTAACGAACACAACTTAAGCCTAGATTAAATCTTTGGGTAAACCTGTATGTGTTTGAGAAAGCCCATAGAAAAGTTTTTCACTTTGTCATGTGTGCAGATTCTGATATTTCTGGCAAAGGGTTGACGAAAGATATGTAAAAAGACTAAATAACCAGGAAGTTTGATTATCCATGAAGTCAGCTTCTCAAGTTTTTTCTTCAGCGTACTAAATCTCATTCTCCATCTCAAATATGTTCAGCATATAAGGATTCAGGACCTCCACAGAGGAAGCACCACAAACCACATCAGTGAACTTTTTCTTAATTTATTTATATATGCACTCAGTTTATCAATTTAGGAAAAAAAAAATTCTAGCAAAGTGAAATAAAACCATCTCAGGGTTTGCTTCCCACTTTTTTATATTACAGAAACCAGCTAAATGTGTATTCCCTATAAATTATCTGAAGAAATATGTTTCAGAAATTACTTGATGAATAGTCTTTCATTACGCACGAGTATAATTTTATTGAGCTTAATGAACTAGCCTTCAAATTCATTTCATCTTACTACAGAGGATATATTTAAAGTGCACTGTTGAAAACCAAGTTTAGTATCTAAATTCGCAGGAAAATATGCAGACACAAAAACACACCAGTGACAAAAAGTAAGGCCAAGTTCACACTAGGGCTTATGATGACTTTCTGTTAACTGGAGGCAAAAGAGGAAAGGAATGTTTTCTTTTCTTTATTTCTTCCCAGTTTTTTCACAGCAGATATTGTGGTCTTTACCCCTAAGTCCTGTTATATTGAAAGAATGAAGTGTTAGCATTTTCCTCAAAATCATTCAGCTCCATTAGTTTTTAAAAGAAATATGATACTTTAAAACAATGAAAATGCACCGTTGTTTATTTAAGGCACAGTGTGCTTTAAATTACATTTATACTGAAGTTTTACTCTTCTTAACAGATGATGAGCAAAATTCAAACTGTAGCACAATCCTCAGACCTCTGAGTTCAATTCAGATCCATAAGCAAAAAGAATATCAGATCTACACAAAAACAAATTCTTGTAATAATACATAATGGATCTTCTTCACACTACTTAGAAAATCAGTCCTTTGGAACTAAAGTTATGGACACAAACCAGATTGTTTTCTCAGTTCCTATCTGTTTTCATTGAATCTCTATGATCGCCAAGAGAACATCACATGTTATACAAGCTATCCTTGTTTTAATGTTTTAAACTAACATTCATTTTAATGGGAGAAGAATATGGTAACCCACTTCAGTATTCTTGCCTGGAGAATCCTGTGATCAGAGAAGCCTGGAGGGCTGCTGTCCATAGGGGTGCACAAAATCAGATATGAGTGAAGTGAATTAGCATGCATGCATGCACTGGAGAAGAAGTGGCAACCCACTCCATTATTTTTGCCTGGAGAATCCAAGGCACAGAGGAGCCTGGTGGGCTGGCCTCTATGGGGTCCCAGAGTCAGACATGACTGAATCGACTTAGAAGCAGCAGCAGCAGCAGCAGCAGCAGCATTCATTTTAATTGGGGTTTAGCATTTTATTTCCTCCTAAAGAGAGAAGGGCAGTACTCAATCAAATTCTTCTGACTAAGTCTGATCGCAGGAGTGGCACTCTAGTAAATCACTGGGATAACTGACTCTGGCAAGAATTGGGATTCTGATGTAAAACATATAAACATAAACAAAATTTCCAAACTAACAGACTCTTTTTATTACCATTGTCTTTAGTCTTTTCCCCAACTGAGCTGCTTAGTCATAGCTCCAGAAAGCTATTCTCTTTTCCTTCTAAGGACAGGCTTACCTCTGTGGAGCTTGGTATTCAAGTGTTCCCTTTGGTTAGATTCCTTCAATTCCACCTCAGTGGTGACAAACTTCAGGTCTCAATTAACATACTATGCAACTGGTGCATTTTACATTTTTACCACAGAAAATAGCTGTCAGTTGTATCTCCACATTATTAACTTAGCCACAAGGAATCTCCGGAAAAACTGAACAAAATGTTAGACAGAGAGGAAAACACTTCTATGAAATCAGAGTTACAATCGACCTATAAACTACAAAGTCATCACTAAATAGACATCTACTTAATACACTTTCTGTTACTGGATGCTTTCTTTGTATATAATCGTTTTATACTTTCTGATTTGCAACTGACTCATAAAACCTGTAGTCCACTTTTTTCAAATAAAACTGCCTTTTCTTTTAAAGCCAAGATTTAACTGACGTCTTTAAGATCTTCATTTTAACATTTACATAATTCATAACTCCAAATACATAAAAGATGACAAAAATCATAAATACATAAAATAAAAACATACGTTAAAATTTTAGAGCCTCTGATAAATGATAGCAAAACTAGATCTGAAAAAAATTTAAAAACAATGATATTTTAAAAATAGTTTTTCTAATCTTTTTTGATTTCATATTTCTCATGTACTTTAGAATGCATTACAATATCAGTAGAGTATTGGGCTTCCCTGGTGGCACAGAGGGTAAAATGTCTGCCTGCAATGCAGACCCAGGTTCAATTCCTGGGTTAGGAAGATCCCCTGAAGAAGGAAATGGCAACCCATTCCAGTATTCCTGCCTAGAGAATCCTTCAGACTGAGAAGGCTGGGGGGCTGCAGATTACTGGGTCACAAAAAGTAGGGCACGACTGAGTGACTTCAATTTTACTTTAGTAGAGTATTATCATATGTTTAAAATTCTATAAAAATATGGTAAAAATTTCACCATTAAAGATACATATTCAGCTGTTGTAATTCATGGAGTGAGTAATCTCAAATAACTTGGGTTTTCGTTGTTAACTTTTGACCATGCCGGCGCAGGACGCAGATCTTTCTTTTCCAACCAGGAATTGAATTCGTGAGCCCTGCAGTGAGAATCTTAAAACACTAGACCACCAAGGTAGTGCCTTGGTTTTATTTCCTAAATGATTTGGAAATCCGTCAACGTATAATATGGACTGGTATGAACAGGATGGACGTGACACACTGAGTCGAAAACTGTAAACTGTATAATCTTGGTGAATATGTGATTGTGTATTTCAAATTAAAAGTCCCTTTCTCTGAGTGTCTGAAAATGCTCTCAAATAACAATGTTGACGACTGAAAGATCTTGAAATCTGTTCTCTAGGTCAGTGATCCAATTTGGACTTCCTAAAATCTGCTCCAGGAATTCTAAACTTCTGCCTTAATATTCAATCAAATAGCCATTGATTCTTTTGCACTTCTGGTTTCTAAAGTACATTTTTACTACAGAATTACCAAAATAAGAAGACGTCTAACAGGGCTTATAAGAGTATAAGCCATATTGTCATTCCAATTGCTTGATATGCCTGTCTCATAAGTCAAAAGATACAAATCAATAAAATGTTTACCTAAATACATCCATAGCAGAAAAGTGAAGCATTTAAAACTCCTATCATCACTATTTTCTTACCAAGATAAACAACCATTTCCCACAAACTCCAAACCAAAAGTTTGTCCTAGAGTAATACCGGGCAATTAATGTAACCTCTAAATCCATGGGCGACAAAACAGGCCTTCCTTTTAAGAATGCTTTGGAGTACACTGAAATCCCAATGCTTCAGCAAGCTGGATTCAATTTGCTTTTCCTCTTTTCCTGTTTTAATATACCAGCCTTGGGAGATGATACATTTTAAAACTGCCTGCTAAACTTCTTACTACTATCACTGTAGATCCCCTTGCCTAATAAAGTGTCATTATGGAGTACCCAGTGTCAGACCTAATTGATTAAAAAAAAAAATCCAAAGAATTATAGTTTTAGAAAATTTGGAAATGTTGCCAAGCTGGCTTCTGAATATTAATGAATATTCAAATTCATGGATACATAATCCTCAATATATATTCAATTCAATGTTCAACTTTCTGAGACCAAAGATGGTAAAAGTTCTGACTACTTTCATATATAAAACAGTAAAAAGCACACACACATATGGTTCAGCCTGGACTTTCACCTCAATGTCTTCATCGTCAACTGCAGGGTCCTTAAATTGGATATCATCATCATCTTCAGGATCAAAGTTATCTGTTTCATTAAGTTCAGCTAAAAACAGTAAGAGCATAATCTTAGAGATATAAAACCAAGATGTTACTAGATTAATTGTCTATTTAAAGAAATAATACTGGATTAATGCTAAAACACTGAAATGTACAAAAAACTCTTTGTAATAAATCTTTATTTCAACAGTTTTATTTCAAGAAAAATCTTGCTAACTAAAAACATATCACAGAGAACAAACTCACAATGAAACCCCTAAAAGAAGTTCATTGCCAAGTATTTATCTGATTCCCAATTATCTTAGTATTTCTTAAATGGTCTATATGTCATCAGAATCTTCACTCTTTACTCAAAAACTCATAACTTTATAATAAAGTGCACTGTAACAGAATTAAAAAAATGCTACCATGTTCAAAATGTGAGTTTAGTACACTTTCTCTTTTTTGTTATTAGAAACTTATTTGAATTGTTCCAAGCTTACTAGAGGAAGAATAAAATACTTTTGTCTCTAAGAAATAAAAGGGATTTAAAAACACTGTCCACAAAGCTCCATGACAGTATTCTATATACTAAGAAAAACTGAATACTCTTTTCTGAAAAATCAACACAGTACCATAAGTGGTGTCCTCGATTAGCTGAAAACAGGTATAATCTCTTAAGAATTGTTTTTAAGAGTGTAAAAGAGGCATTCCTTTAACAATTATTATGCACAAGTCTGGGATTTCTGAGCTTTTTAATTCCCCACCAAAATAATATATATTAGGAAGATAATCCATTACTAAGTTGTTAATATTCTGAAATATTTAATACATACTTAAAGCAAATTTAAGCATCTATGCAAAAATACAGAAAAGAGAATTCTGAAACGACTGTTTCACCCAAATACTAACTAGCAAATACTATGAAAAGACAGGGAAATGCAATAACTTTGATATTAACTACGATATTCTGGAAGCTCTCCATAAGCTTTCAGACTTCTAGCTTCATTTCCATTGTACTTTAAAATTATATGAGCTTTGTTATCCTTGGAGAAAAACAAGGAAGGATCAAAACTGGTTATGCAAAGAATCACCAGTTGTCTCATAAATTGCTTTCAAATTAAACACACTTAAGAAAAACCTTACTATTCTCTCACCTTCATTCTGTCATCTGCACACACACATGCACACACATACACACACACACCCAATCCTCGTGATGAAATTTGCATACATGACCCAATAATGTATAGACTAGGAAAGTTATGTATACAATGCAGTGAGTCAAAGAAAGAAAAGGAAACACGTGGGGTGGCAACGTGGTCCTTTTCCACACTCTAACACTGTAGTTCAAACTGAAGTGGTGTCACTACCCAAGGGAAACCTTTCTGTAACTGACAGTTCTTAGAGTATCTTACTGATTTGAATTCTCAGTGGTGCTTTAAAAAAGATACCACATCTTCCTTAAACCTGACAGACCTGAAGTGAAGTATTAGTGAGTTTATGATGCAAATATACCTGAGAAATACTGACTTTTAGGGAGTTCACTTTTCCCCATTTTAAAGAAGCTGAGTCACTGAAAGAGGAAAACAATCTGAATGCTTAAACTAGAAAAGGCCTAAAGAAAGGCAACAGAAAATATCATAGTCATAAAGCTGCAGTGTAATACAAACCAACATTTCTCACACTATAATGTGCACCAAAAACATAGATATGATTCTGGGAGGGATTGGGGGCAGGAGGAGAAGGGGACAACAGAGGATGAGATGGCTGGATGGAATCACTGATTCAATGGACAGGAATCTGAGTGAACTCCTGGAGTTGGTGATGGATAGGGAGGCCTGGAGTGCTGCGATTAATGGAGTCACAAAGAGTCAGACACGACTGAACGACTGAACTGAACTGATTCTGTTAAAATGCTAAGTGTAACTCAGTAGTGAAGAGATAAGCTGAAAACCT
Source organism: Capra hircus (assembly GCF_001704415.2). Taxonomy (NCBI): domain Eukaryota; kingdom Metazoa; phylum Chordata; class Mammalia; order Artiodactyla; family Bovidae; genus Capra; species Capra hircus. The sequence continues at coordinate 50,089 of NW_017189542.1, read as the reverse complement.
GCTCATACAATTCCATAAAGTAGTGATGCTGCTATTATCTTTATGATTTGAGTAACAAAGGTTTGTAATTATCCACAACAGATTAAAAATCAGAAAAGCTATATGTGGCTATCACTTTATAGTTAGCATTTTAATCCCTTAAGGGATTAATATTAATTTGGTTATATTGCCCATCAAACAGAGAGTTAAACTAGGAATTAACTATTATTTGATCCATTTGCAGGGATATATGTAGTTAAACTAAAATAAATGGACATGAAAATGATACACTTTTATGGACAGATTCTATGTGTTTAGTCATCAAATACAAAAAATGGATAGGTTATCAATGGATGTTCCAGATCATAAAACATACAAATGAAAAAAAAATCAGTAAAGTATCAGGATATAAAATCAATATTATTAAATCCGTTATAATATCAATGCATCCATATTACCCAAAGTAATATACAGATTCCATGTAATTCCTATAACAATTCAACTAGCATTCTTTTTTCCCACAGACAAAGTTATATGGAACCTCAAACAATCCAAAGCACCAAAGCAATCTTGAGAAAGAATAAAGCTGGAGGAGAGACACTTTCTGCTTTTGAAACACAACTGTCCATACAATATGGCACTGCTTCCAGCTGTAATGCTGATCCTGGAACAAAACTGAACACTCAGAAATAAAAATTTTTAAAACCAGACAACTAATACTTATGAAGGGAACCAAATTCACGTGGAGAAAACACACACTCTCCAATAGACAGGACTGGAAAAACAATACTTAACATAAATAGATCCCCTTTCTTATACCAGAATCTATCTAAAATTACCCTGAAATAGATCAGAGACTTAAACATAAAGCTGAAACCATAGAGCTACTGCAAGAGAACACAGTGTAAAACAACCGAATGTCGCTCTTGCCCCTTGATTTTGGTATAGGACACCAAACCCATAAGCAACAGCAGCAAAACCTAGTAAGTGAAACTATATCACACTAAGTAGCTTTTGCATGGAAAAGGAAATTTTCAACAACAATTAAAAAAAGGCAGTTTACTAGGTCGGTAAAAATATTTGCAAATGGTATGGCCAATAAGGGATTAACACCAAGGTAGATAAATCTTGCCATTTGCAACAACATGGATGAATATGGAGAGTAACGTGCTAAGGGAATCAAGCCACACAGAGAAAGCAAACACTGCAGGAACTCATTTATATGTGGAATCAAGACTGAATACAAATTCATCTAATTTCAGGGATGTTTCTAATCTCTCAGCTTTGAGTGACCTGCATTTTCTGCACAAGCTTTAAATGAAGAGAAGAACAATCAGTCGACTGGCTGAGTATAAAAGTTATTCCCCAGCATGCACAAAGCCTAAATGCAGAAGTTGAGAGGCCTACAGGTTTTTAATGAAGCCTCAAACCTGGGCTGTCTTCTAGGTTATAAACAAGCATTCAGTGGTCATACACAAGGAAAAGATACATACAATAGAGAATCTGTTTCAGAAATCATCCAACAAATGACGACAAGAAAAAGCTCTGGGTGAATAAATCTGATGTCCTGTCTCACCATGTTATATCTGTATTTTCTAGTTTTCAGCAACAACAAAACACGAGAGACACAAAGAAATAGGAGAAGGTGTCTGGTCACATATAAGGATATAAGTACTTAATACAAAGCATGGCTCAGAAAGACAAGAAGTTAGACTTAACAAAGACTTTACATCAGGTAGTATAGATAAAAATAATGCAAGAAACAATGTGTATATATTGTTTTTAATTTTAAAAAATATTTCACTAGAGAATCAGGACATACAGATTATTTGAAAGAAAACCAGTGGAGATGAAAAGTGGAGTGTCTGATTTCAAACTGTCTCTGTAAATCACTAATAGAACACCAAAAACTCAACAAGGAGAAAAAAAAGAAAATAGCAAAAAACAAACAAACAAACAAACAAACAAAAAAACACGTCAAAAACTCAACAAGGAAACAGAAGACTGAAACTTTACAAATCAGAAAATTTTAGATATTTACATAAAATATGACCTCATAACAGAATAGAGAGAAACAGCAATTATTTCACTCAAAATGTAATTTAGCACAAGCGATGGGTTTGACATAGAAATCAAAACGATTTCTGTCTCACAAGTCATATTCCAAACATTGAGATCATAGTGGGCAACTACCAAGTAGTTCTCTAAGTATTCGTCTCAAATTTATAACTTACACTTTAAAATACCTAGTCTATGCCTTATCTTTCTCCTATAAGCCCCAAAAAAACTTTTTTGGAGATAGAGGTTTTCTGTTATTTAATTGCATCATCTACAGCAGTGGTTTCTCAAACTTGGAATTGAGACCTTTAAAGTTAATAATCATAAATGAGAACCCAATATAAACTTGCTATTTTTTTCTTTTGATCAGCGAGAATACTAATGAAAATCACTGCCATATGCTACTATTCTTTTCTCTGCAACGCCATTTTATAAAAATATTTAAAAAGCAAAACTGGATGGAGTCCTCTAGTCGTCAATGATTAGGACTCAGGGCTTTCACAGCAGTATTCTGGGTTCAATGCCTGACTGGGTATCTAAGATCCCACAAGCTGCAGTGCCATCAAAAATTAAATTTAAAAAAAAATGGAAAGGAAAATTGATATTCTAGCTCTGTGAACTATATGTCATAAAAGCAAAAAGTGAAGAGGAACTAAAAAGCCTCTTGATGAAAGTAAAGTGGAGAGTGAAAAAGTTGACTTAAAGATCAACATTCAGAAAACGAAGATCATGGCATCCGGTCCCATCACTTCATGGAAAATAGATGGGGGAACAGTGGAAACAGTGTAAGGCTGTATGTTTTTTTTTTTTTTTTTTTGGCCTCCAAAATCACTGCAGATGGTGATTGCAGCCATGTAGTTAAAAGACGCTTGTTCCTTGGAAGAAAAGTTAGATCAACCTGGATAGGATATTCAAAAGCAGAGACATTACTTTGCCGACTAAGGTTCATCTAATCAAGGCTATGGTTTTTCCTGTGGTCATGAATGGATGTGTGAGTTGGACTGAAGAAGGCTGAGCACTGAAGAATAGATTCTTTTGAATTGTGGTGTTGGAGAAGACTCTTGAGAGTCCCTGGGACTGCAAGGAGATCCAACCAATCCATTATGAAGGAGATCACCCCTGGGATTTCTTTGGAAGGAATGATGCTAAAGCTGAAACTCCAGTACTCTGGCCACCTCATGTCTGAAGAGTTGAGTCATTGGAAAGTATTCTGACGCTGGGAGTGATTTGGGGGAGGAGGAGAAGGGGATGACAGAGGATAAGATGTTTGGATGGAATCACTGACTCGATGGCCGTGAGTCTGAGGGAACTCTGGGAGTTGATGATGGACAGGGAGGCTTGGCATGCTGAGATTCATGGGGTCACAAAGAGTCGGACATGACTGAGTGACCGACCTGAACTGCACAAAGATACCTTCTCGTTTTACTACAGAAAACTGAAAAAGTCAGCCTGTTGCATAAACCCTGAAAACCTAGCACAGAGACTTGAGTACACTTGGACTTTAAACGAGGACAGAATGATGAGCTGTAGTATTAATCCAAATTATGAGAATATGTATTGCAGATTATATTTAAAACCAGAAAAGAAACAACCAGTCTTCCCATAGAACACATATACCATCAGTCAGCCAGAATCCTATCATCTTAAACATGAGTGGATCATAACAAATTTTGATGCCAGAAGGATAAGAATCATAATTAACTGGAACAGGTTAAATGCATTTTATTGCATCAGTGAAAAACTGATATTAATGACTTCTAAATTCAAGAACATCAGAAATTTAAGTGTAATTGTTACCTGATAGTCTCGAAAACCAGCCAATATAATATCTGAAGTATTCCTCCAAACCTATTAAAAAAAAAACGCACAGTAAATTATTTGGGAGAATGGCATTGAAACATGTATTTTATCATGTAAGAAACGAATCGCTAGCCTATGTTTGATATAGGATACAGGATGCTTGGGGCTAGTGCACTGGGGTGACCCAGAGAGATAATATGGGGAGGGAGGTAGAAGGGGGGTTCAGGATTGGGAACTCATGTACACATGTGGTGGATTCATGTCAATGTATGGCAAAACGAATACAGTGTTGTAAAGTAAAAAATAAAAGTAAATTTTAAAAAGGGAAAAAATGCAAAAAATAGTATTTGATGTTAAGCTATACTTCAGTTCAGTTTAGTCGCTCAGTCATGTCCGACTGTTTGCGACACCGTGAATTGAAGCACTCCAGGCCTCCCTGTCCATCATCAGCTCCCGAAGTTCACTCAGACTCATGTCCATCTAGTCAGTGATGCCATCCAGCCATCCAATCCTCCCTTGTTCCCTTCTCCTCCTTCCCCCAATAGCTCTCATCATCAGAGTCTTTTCCAATGAGTCAACACTTTGCATGAGGTGGCCAAACTACTGGAGTTTCAGCTTTAGCGTCATTCCTTCCAAAGAAATCCCAGGGGTGATCTCTTTCAGAATGGATTGGTTGGATCTCCTCGCAGTCCAAGGGACTCTCAAGAGTCTTCTCCAACACCACAGTTCAAAAGCATCAAATCTTCAGCGCTCAGCCTCCTCACAGTCCAACTCTCACATCCATACATGACCACAGGAAAAACAGTGTGATAAAAAAAAAAATACAATTCACACAGTGTGTGAAAAATATCTGCTAAGGATTAAGGAAAAACTACAGATGTGTGTATGTGTGTGCGTGTGTCTTGTGTGCATCTGCAGGTATGTGTGTATGAAGTGGGTGTGTGTTCATGCCTATGAGACAAAGTCTAGTTATAGTTACGGTATATTAAGCAAAAATTAAAGTTAAGCAGTTCAGTTTGGGTCAAATTTTCTAATTTAATATATTAAAATATACAATAATTTTACTTCAACTAAAGTCTTTTAAAATGAAAAATAAAACATAGTTCTTTGTCACATAAATTACTTATATTCACAAATCACTCTGGGAATTTTTAGTTACTTTAAACAAATAAAAATAACCCACTACACAAATTTAGCCATCTAGTTACCAATCTACATCAATTCAGGCCCAAAATCATTAACTGACAAAGAATGATTCAAGAAAACAAAACTGTTTTTAATAAAAAAAAAAAAAATAGAGTTGAAAGAACTTTTAAACAATATGATCAATAAATGTGCCACAATTACTAAATAAGATGGTCTATCATGTTCCAATTTCAAATGCTTCTAAAACCACCTACAGCTTTCCACAAATCAAAGTCTTATGCAGGACTATATACTGTGTTTAATTAGCAATTAGACTCATTTTGTCTTAAAAATAATTTTCAGGGTTTTTTCTTTCTTTCTTTCTTTCATGGCTTAGTATTTTTGTTAAGAGTCTAGGCCATTTGTTTCATACACAGAATTTGTCTGGTTCCTCAATTGAAAACAAAATGTCACAAATCACTCTTTCTAAATATGTCTTTTTATGAAAGTTTTCAAGGATTTTCTAATTTTATGCATTTATATTGCCACATAAATGACTATTTTTGAAGTCTTTAAGAACTCACAAAAGTCAGTCGCTTGGAAGCACAGGTAAATTTTTTTTTTAAGGTAAGTTTTGTATTAAAGTAAAATATATATCCGCACTGACCTTTTGTCTCAAGCCTCCTTGGATATGACATATCCTTGTCACACCATTAAAACACATTGCTTCCAATCGTGCATTTCCCAACATTTTGGTTACCTTAGCATATTCTTCAGAAGGGGAAAACAAACAAACAAACAAACAAAAAAACTGGAAGATACCGTTCAATGTTTCCTAAAATGTAAAGTTTGTTATTAGGTTGGTAACTTCAGTTTTAGTGTTACCTTTAGACCAAACCATGACTGAAAAAAAAAAAAATTAAAAAGTCAAGTATTGTAACAAATGATAGCTGTCTCAAGGTGACATATATTAATTTTCTCAATGAAAAGTAGAAGACTCTTAATCTCTCAAAGAATATCTATAGTCTCTTCTGCTACACTTATGTATTTACCCCCTCATTTTTAAAGCAAGTAAAAATCAACAAAAGTGAAGCTGTTAATCCAAATTCACAAGTGCTATTTCCACGAAAAGCTGTCTACTACTGGGAATATTTAGATTATCCACTAATATGAGAAAAAACAATTCAATCTTGGTCTTCATGACTGCATGCTCTAACTTTGGACCTCAAAGCAGCTCATTTAAAATGGCACCCTAAATGCTGACTTAGCAAGCTCTCACACTGAGTATTTGTCAAATCTTGGCTCTTCTTTCCCTCAAGAACTCTATTGATTATAAAGAGTAAGTTGATCATTAAAAAACTTTTGCTTGAGAACACACTGATGCTTGTTCTAAAGTACTTACAATCATATTTCAAGATAAAGCATCAAATGTTTAAAAACAATTATATCTAAGAATAGTCAAGAGACCATCTAATTCTACTGTCACTTGAAAATATTGACATAAGCATTAACCAGTATGAGACAATGTCTTCTTGACTTAAATGACAAAAGCAGACATCAGAATAAAGAGAAAGGAACAGGTAATTAATATAAAACCGATACATTACTAAAATTTTTACTAAGGCGTAACGTCAGATTGATAGCCACTGAAGCCATGATTAAACAGTGCCTGCTCCTTGACCACTAAGGTATGACCTAAATCAAATCTCTGATGATTATACAGTGGAAGTGAGAAATTGATTTAAGGGACTAGATCTGATAGAGTACCTGATGAACTATGGACGGAGGTTTGTGACATTGTATGGGAGATAGGAATCAAGACCATCCCCAAGGGGGGAAAAAAAGGCAAAAAATGCAAAATGGCTCTCTGAGGAGGGCTTACAAAACTGTGAAAAGAAGGGAATCAAAAAACAAAGGAGGAAAGAAAAGATATACCCATTTGAATGCATAGTTCCAATGAATAGCGAGGAGAGACAAGAAAGCCATCCTCAGGGGTCAGTGGGAAGAAATAGAGGCAAACAATAATGTGGAAATGACTAGAGATCTCTTCAAGAAAATTAGAGATACTGAGAGAACATTTGATGCAAAGATGGGTACAATAAAGGAGAAAAATGGTATGGACCTAAGAGAAGAAGAAGATATTAAGAAGAGGTGGCAAGAATACATAGAAGAACTATACAAAAGAGATCTTCATGACCCAGATAATCATGATAAAATGTTCACTCACCTAGACTCAGACATCCTGGAATTAGAAGTCAAATGGGCTTTAGGAAACATCACTATGAACAAAGGTAGTGGAGTTGATGGAATTCCCGTTAAGCTATTTCAAAACCTAAAAGATGATGCTATGAAAGTGCTACACTCACTATGCCAGCAAATTTGGAAAACTCAGCAATGGCCAGAGGACAGGAAAAGGTCATTTTTCATTCCAATCCAAAAGAAAGGCAATGCCAAAGAATGCTCAAACTACCACAAAATTGCACTCATCTCACACACTAGAAAGGTAATTATCAAAACTCTCCAAGCCAGGCTTCAGTAATACTTCAACTGTGCACTTCCTGATGTTCAAGCTGGTTTTCAAACAGGCAGAAAAACCAGAAATCACGTTGCCAACATCAGCAGGACCATCAAAGAAGCAACCAAGTTCCAGAAAATCATCTATTTCTGATTTATTGACTATCCCAAATCCTTTGATTGTGTGGATCTCAATAAACAGTGGAAAATTCTGAAAGAGAAGAGATTACCAGATGACTTGACCTGCCTCTTGAGAACTATGTGTGCAGGTCAAGAAGCAACAGTTAGAACTGGAAATCGAACAACAGACTGTTTCTGAAAAGGAGTACCTTAAGGCTGTTTAATGTCACCCTGCTTATTCAAATTCTATGCAGAGTACATCATCAGAAACGCTGGGCTGGATGAACCTCAAGATGGAATCGAGATTGCTGGGAGAAATGTCAATAACCCCAAATATGCTGATGACCTCACCATTATGGCAGAAATTGAAGAAAACTAAAGATCCTCTTGATGAAGAGAGTAAAAGTGTTGGCTTAAAGCTCAACATTCAGAAAACTAAGATCTTGGCATCTGGTCCCATCACTTCATGGGAAATAGATGGGGAAACTGTGTCTGACATTTTTGTTAGGGGTGGCTCCAAAATCACTGCTGATGATCATTGCAGCAATGAAATTAAAAGACACTTACTCCTTGAAAGGAAAGTTATAACTTAACTAGACAGCGTATTAAAAAAGAGAGACATTATTTTGCCAACACACTTCCTTCTAGTCAAGGCTATGTGTGTGTTTTTTCTTTTTTTTTTTTCTGTAGTTATTTTTGGATGTGAGAGTTGGACTGTAAAGAAAGTTCAGTTCAGTTGCTCAGTCGTGTCCGACTCTTTGCCACCCCATGAATGGCAGTAGGCCAGGCCTCCCTATCCATCACCAACTCTCGGAGCTCACTCAGGTTCACATCCATTGAGTCAGTGATGCCATCCAGCCATCTCATCCTCGGTCATTCACTTCTCCTCCAGCCCCCAATCCCTCCAAGCATCAAAGTCTTTTCCAATGAGTCAAGTCTTTGCATGAGGTGGCCAAAATACTGGAGTTTCAACTTTAGCATCATTTCTTCCAAAGAAATCCCAGGGCTGATCTCCTTCAGAATGGACTGGTTGGACCTCCTTGCAGTACAAGAAACTCTCAAGAGTCTTCTCCAACACCACAGTTCAAAAGCATCAATTCTTCGGCGCTCAGCCTTCTTCACAGTCCAACTCTCACAACCATACATGATCACTGGAAAAACTATAGCCTTGACTAGACGGACCTTAGTCAGCAAAGTAATGTCTCTGCTTGTGAATATGCTATCTAGGTTGGTCATAACTTTTCTTCCAAGGAGTAAGCGTCTTTTAATTTCATGGCTGCAGTCACCATCTGCAGTGATTTTGGAGCCCCCCAAAATGAAGTCTGACACTGTTTTAACTGTTTCCCCATTTATTCCCATGAAGTGATGGGACCGGAGGCCATAATCTTTGTTTTCTGAATGTTGAGCTTTAAGCCAGCTTTTTCACTCTCCACTTTTACTTTCATCAAGAGGCTTTTTAATTTCTCTTCACTTTCTACCATGAGGGTGTTGTCATTTGCATATCTGAGGTTCTTGATATTTCTCCCGGCAATCTTGATTCCAGCTTGTGTTTCTTCCAGTCCAGCGTTTCTCATGATGTACTCTGCACAGAAGTTAAATAAGCATGGTGACAATATACAGCCTTGACATACCCCTTTTCCTGTTTGGAACCACTCTATTGTTCCCTGTCGAGTTCTAACTATTGCTTCCTGACCGGAATACAGATTTCTCAAGAGGCAGGCCAGGTGGTTTGGTATTCCCATCTCTTTCAGAATTTTCACTGTTTATTATGATGCACACAATCAAAGCTTTTAGCATAGTCAATAAAACAGAAGCAGCTGTTTTTCTGGAATTCTCTTGCTTTTTCCATGATCCAGCGGATGTTGGCAATTTGATCTCTAGTTCCTCTGCTTTTTCTAAAACCAGCTTGAACATCAGGAAGTTCACAGTTCACATATTGCTGAAGCCTGGTTTGGAGAACTTTGAGCATTGCTTTACTAGCATGTGAGATGAGTGCAATTGTGCGGTAGTTTGAGCATTTTTTGGCATTGCCTTCCTTGGGGATTGGAATGAAAACTGACCTTTTGCAGTCCTGTGGCCACTGCTGCGTTTTTCAAATTTGCTGGCATATTGAGTGCAACACTTTCACAGCATCATCTTTCAGGATTTGAAACAGCTCAGCTGGAATTCCATCACCTCCACTAGCTTTTTTCTTAGTGATGCTTTCTAAGGCCCAGTTGACTTCACATTCCCGGATGTCTGGCTCTAGATGAGTGATCACACCATTGTGACTATCCGGGTCATGAAGATCTTTTTTTGTACAGTTCTTCTGTGTATTCTTGCTACCTCTTCTTAATATCTTCTGCTTCTGTTAATTCCATACCATTTCTGTCCTTTATTGAGCCCATCTTTGCATGAAATATTAAATTAGTATCTCTAATTTTGTTGAAGATACCTCTAGTCTTTCCCATTCTGTTGTTTTCCTCTATTTCTTTGCTTTGATTGCTGAAGAAGGGTTTCGTATCTCTTCTTGCTATTCTTTGGAACTGTGCATTCAGATGCTATATCTTTCCTTTTATCCTTTGCTTTTTGCTTCCCTTCTTTTCACAGCTATTTGTTAGGCCTCCCAAGACAGCCATTTTGCTTTTCTGCATTTCTTTTCCATGGGGACAGTCTTGATCCCAGTCTGCTATACAATGTCATGAACCTCATTCCATAGTTCATCAGGCACTCTATCTATCAGATCTAGGCCCTTAAATCTATTTCTCAAGTCCACTCTATAATCATAAGGGATTTGATTTAGGTCATACCTGAATGGTCTAATGTTTTTCTCTACTTTCTTCAATTCGAGTCTGAATTTGACAATAAGGAGTTCATGATCTGAGCCACAGTCAGTTCCTGGTCTTGTTTTTGTTGGCTGTATAGAGCTTCTCCATCTTTAGCTGCAAAGAATATAATCAATCTGATTTTGGTGTTGACCATCTGGTGATGTCCATGTGTAGAGTTTTCTCTTGTGTTGTTGGAAGAGGGTGTTTGCTATGACCAGTGAATTTTCTTGGCCAAACTCTATTAGTCTTTGCCCTGCTTAATTCTGCATTCCAAGGCCAACTTTGTCTGTTACTCCACGTGTTTCTTGACGTCCTACTTTTGCATTCCAGTCCCCTATAATGAAAAGGACATCTTTTTTGGGGTGTTAGTTCTAAAAGGTCTTGTAGGTCTTTATAGAAACATTCAACTTCAGCTTCCACAGCATTACTGGTTGGGGCATAGACTTGCATTACCATGATCTTGAATGGTTTGCCTTGGAAATGAACAGAGATCATTCTGCCATTTCTGAGACTGCACCCAAGTACTTCATTTTGGACTCTTTTGTTGACCATGATGGCTACTTCGTTTCTTCTGAGGGCTTCCTGCCCACAGTAGTAGATATAATAGTCATCTGAGTTAAGTTCAGCCATTCCAGACCATTTTCATTCACTGATTCCTAGAATGTCGACGTTCACTCTTGCCATCTCTTGTTTGACCACTTCCAATTTGCCTTGATCCATGGACATGACATTCCAGCTTCCTATGCAATATTGCTCTTTACTGCATTGGACCTCGCTTCTATCACTGGTCACATCCACAGCTGGGTTTTGTTTTTTCTTTGGCTCCATCCCTTCACTCTTTCTAGAGTTATTTCTCCACTCATCTCCAGTAGCATATTGGTCATCTCCTGACCTTGGGAGTTCCCTTTTCAGTGTCCTATTATTTTGCCTTTTCATACTGTTCATGGGGTTCTCAAGGCAAGAATACTGAAGTGGTTTGCCATTCCCTTCTCCAGTGGACCACATTCTGTCAGACCTCTCCACCATGACCCTCCCGTTTTTGGTTACCCCATGGGCATGGCTTAGTTTTATTGAGTTATACAAGGCTGTGGCCCTAGTGTGATTAGATTGACTAGTTTTCTGTGAGTATTGTTTCAGTGTGTCTGCCCTCTGATGCCCTCTTGCAACACCTATCCTCTTACTTGGGTTTCTCTTACCTCGAGCATGAGGTATCTCTTCATGGCTGCTCCAGCAAAGCACAGCTACTGCTCCTTGCCTTGGATGGGGGATGTCTCCTCACCGCCGCCCTTCCTGACGTTCAATGTGGGATGGCTCCTCTAGGCCCACCTTAGCCCAGGCATCCACTGCTCCTTGGATGTGGGGTTGCTCCTCCCAGCTGCTGCCCCTGGCCTCAGGTGTGGGGTGGCTCCCCTTGGCCGCCGTCCCTGATCTCAGATGGGTGGTAGCTCCTCTAGGCCATTCCTGCACCTCGCAGCCTGGCACTCTTGGCTTTTGCCTCTGACCTGGGACGTGGGGTAGCTCCTCTCAGCTGTACTTGGTGCACCGGCCAGTCACAGCCGCCTGCGCTTAGTCCACCGGCCTGTCGATGAGTGTCAAAGAATTGATGCTTTCTTACTTAGTGTTGCAGAAGATTCTTGAGAGTCCTTGAACTTCAAGGCCATCCAACCAGTTTGTCCTAAAGGAGATTACTCCTGGGTGTTCATTGGAAAGACTGATGTTGAATCTGAAACTCCAATACTTGGCCACCTGATGCCAAGAACTGAGTTATTTTAAAAGACCCTGATGTTGGGAAAGATTTAGGGCAGGAGGAGATGGGGACAATAGAGGATTAGATGGGCAGATGGTGTCACTGACTCAATGAACATACATTTGGCTAAACTCCAGAAGTTGGTGATGGACACGGAGGCCTGGCATTCTTCAGTGCGTGGGGTCGCAGAGTCAGACACAACCGAGTGACCGAACTAAACTGCTCCTTGGAAGAAAAGCTATGATAACTCTATACAACATGTTAAAAGGCAGCACTACCACTTTGCTGACAAATGTCTGTATAATCAAATTTCTAGTTCTTCCAGTAGTCACATATGGATGTGACAGTTGAAACCATAAAGAAGGCTGAACACTGAAGAGTTGAAGCTTTTCACCTGAAGTGCTGGAGAAGACTCTCTTGAGAGTCCACTGGATGGCAAGGAGATCGAATAAATCAGTCCTAAAGGAGATCAACCCTGAACATTCACTGCAAGATCTGCTGCTGAAGTTCCAATACTTTGGCCAACTGACCCAAGGAGTCGACTGAAAGGAGAAGACCTTGATGCAGTGAAAGCAGGAGGGAAGAGAAGAGGATAACAGATGAGATGGTTGGATAGTTTCACAGGATTCAAGGTATATGAGTCTGAGCAAACTCAGGGAGACAGTGAAGGACAGAGAATCCTAGTGTACTTCAGTTCATGGGGTCCCACAGGGTCATAGACACGACTTAGTAACTGAATAACAACTCCACCAAAGAGTTCCTAGTCTAATCTGTAATTATCCCAAAAAGTAATGGGATTCACAAGCTGGAGAGTTTGTTGGATAACAGGCCATGAACCCAGCCTAGTACTCAGGACCACTACACAGAAGAAAATAACAAATAAAAGGAGATGATATTTTAAAAATTGGCCACAAAAACAAACTTCTAATTTAAGAAAAAAATATGAAGGTCAAAGACCGGATTATCTTTAGCCTCACATCATGTTCCAAAAAATTAATAAATTATTTGTGCTTGTGTGTGTGTGTGTGTGTGTGTGTGTGTGTTGTGTGGGTTCCATGTCTTTCACTATGCAGGAATAACTACATTGCTTTGTTAAGAAGTGCTGTAAATTACTTAAACAAATGGACAAATGTGAATGGAGGTTATACAGCAGCTCAACAACTGAGAATAGAATTTTCAATTAAGAGAAAAATATACATGTGAATTGAACAATATGTTAATTCCCATTCATTTCAACATCCACATATGGCTAGTGGCTATAACAAAAACAACAACAACAAAAAAACAGGTTTCCCCAGTGGCTCAGCCATAAAGAAATCACCTGCAAATGCAAGAGACAAAGGAGACACGCATTTGACTTCAAGGCCAGGATGATCCCATGGAGAAGGAAAGGACAAAACGTTCCAGTATTCTTCCTGGAGATTCCCATGGACATAAGAGCCAGATGGGGCATAATCCATCATTTCAAAAAAGAGTCAGACATTACTAAGTGCAAGCAACAGTGTTAGCAAAAAGTACTTCAGTGCAATTCAGTTCAGTCACCCAGTCGTGTCTGATTCTTTTTGACCCCATGAATCACAGCACACCAGTCTTCCCTATCCATTGCCAACTCCTGGAGTTTACCCAAACTCATGTCCATTGAGTCAGTGATGCCATACAATCATCTCATCCCCTGCCGTCCCCTTCTTCTCCTGCCCCCAATCCCTCCCAGCATCAGGGTCTTTGCCAATAGTCAAATCTTCACTTGAGGTAGCCAAATTATTGGAGCTTCAGCTTCAGCATCAGTTCTTTCAATGAACACCCAAGACTAATCTGCTTTAGCATGGACTGTTTAGATCTCCTTGCAGCTGAAGTGGCTCGAGAATCTCCTGCAACACCTCAGTTCAAAAGCATCAATTCCCCAGCATTCAGCTTTCTTCACAGTCCAACCCTGTCATCTGTACATGACCACTGGGAAAAAACATAGCCTTGACTAGATGGACCTTTGTTGGCAAAGAAATGTCTCTGCTTTTTAATATGCTCTCTAGGTTGGTCAAGAGGTGGTTATACCAGACCATCTCACCTGCCTTTTGAAAAACCTATGTGCAGGTCATCAAGGAACAGTTAGAACTGGACATAGAACAACAGATTGGTTCCAAATAGGAAAAGGAGTATCTCAAGGCTGTATATTGTCACCCTGCTTATTTAACTTATATGCAGAGTACATCATGAGAAATACTGGGCTGGAAGAAGCACAAGCTTGAATTATGATTGCCAGGAGAAATATCAATAACCTCAGATATGCAGATGACACTACTCTTATGTCAGAAAGTGGAGAGAAACTAAAAAACCTCTTGATGAAAATGAAATAGGACAGTTAAAAAGTTGGCTTAAAGCTCAACAGTCAGGAAACTAAGATCATGGAATCTGGTCCCATCACTTCATGGGAAATAGATGGGGAAACAGTAGAAACAGTGTCAGACATTATTTGGGGGGAGGGGGCTTCAAAATCACTGCAGATGGTGACTGCAGCCATGAAATTAAGACACTGACTCCTTGGAATGAATGTTATGACCAACCTAAATAGCATATTAAAAAGTAGACACATTACCTTGCCCAGGAAGGTCTGTCTAGTCAAGGCTATGGTTTACTAGGTGACAGTAGAATGGTAAGGTTAAATGTCTTGTGGCCATTCTCCTGGAGTTATATAGAGAAAGGTTTCACTCTTAGGAGATGAAATATTTAGGGCTAAAGTTCATGTCTATGTAACTAGACCAGCCGATAACAAAGTTTACAATGTTAGAAGGAAAACGTATATGTACAGAAAGAAAGTACAAAAAGAAACATTTAAGATTAGTGAGTCTAAGTGAAAAAATATGGGATATGTACTCACACTTCAATGTTCCCGTGGGCTTAAATTTTCATTAAAGTGAAAAAAAGTATGTGCTTCAATCATTTTTTCTTTACTCTTATTTTAGTCTGCACTTACTTAAATGAGTCAGTTATTTGGTTTATTTATTAAATATGATCATGTGCTAGAGACATTGTAGCACTGATGGTCTGAGATTTTTGAATGGATTTCTCATAGTCTACTGTAAAATATTACAATAAATTTTCAATGTTGGAAGACAGTCTCACTCTGCTCTAAACCCTAAAATTCGGTCTTAGTTACATTATGTTTTTCCATAGAATAAGAACAGAACACTTTGTTTACAGAAATGCCATGTTAAGCCTCCATGAGAAATGAATTATTTAATACAGAATTTCTAGAGAAATGTATGGCACTGCAAATGGGGAAAAAGCTGGAGCTATGAGAGGCTTCTGTGGTGGCTCAGTGGTAGGGAATCCACGGCCAACACAGCAGACACCAGTTTGATCCCTGGCCCAGGATGAATCCACATGCCTCAGAACATCTGAGCCCCTGTGCCGCAGCTATTGAGCCTGTGTTCTACAGCCTGGAAGCTGCAACTGTTGAGCCCACATGCTGCAATGACTGAAGCCTGGTCTCAGTAGAGCCTATGCTACACAAGTGGAGAGGCATCCCAGTGAGAAGTCCGTGCACTGCAACTATAGAGCAGATCCCATTCCCCACAACTAGAGAAAAATCCATGAACAGTAATGAAGGCCCAACAGAGCAAAAGGAAAAAAAGAGAGAGAGAGACAGAGATATAAGACAACTCCTCAGGACTTTGACTAGGAATATTTCAGATTCAACTCTGAAATTAGCATTATTATAAAAGATATAAATAGCTTAAAAATTCTTACCTTGACCATCTTCTTTAAATACTCTCCCTCTCTTTTTTATATTAATTCTCCTTACCCTTGCACCCGTTTCTACCTCCTTTACCTCAATGATTAAAAAGTGAATAAAAATTGAAGTCTAATCATCTGTATAATAGTTTACAAACTCATCGAACAAGCTAACATAAGCTGTTAAAGTTTATATAAACAGGAAAACAAACAGGTTATCATTTAAATAGCAGCAAAATATTAACAGACCTCAAAAGAGATTTAAAATTACCTTAATTTGCTTACTGATTAGCCACTTACAAATTGTTGATGGCTTTCCTCTAAATCCCTTAGCAGATAAATATATTATCAACCACATAACCCATTACCAAAGATAACCATTAGCATTTTTTATTATCCATGCTTTCCAGTTAAACCTGGGTTCTATACATTCTGTTCCACAATTCATTTGCAAAAGAATAAACCAAAATAGTCCATACATTTGTAAAGCAATGAAAACAGAAAAAAACGTATGTCAAAACATCTTCAGTTTGGCCAGAGAGGAAGCAGCTGGTTTAAAAGTCCCACAGAAGGAAGAGGGGAGCTACACAAAGATGGAATGAAGCCTAGAAAAATAACATTAACAAAAAATGTGTTGAACATCTATTAAGCACCAAGTTGTGGTAACCCTGCATTCATAAAATAATTACTATTCTCTTTAGAATGCACAATCCAACATGGGCATCTGACACTTCATTCTTAGAAATAGAGGAAGGAAAAAGGAATGTATGGAAATGTACACCTATTTGTAAGTTAAAAGTGAATTAAATAGATTAGGAAATTAAAAAAAACAAGTAGAAGTGCTTTGTAATTTACCTAGCACATTATGAAAAAGACATTCCTAGAGTTTCCCTGAATATTTAGCAGCAAAACATTTGCTAGAGAAAGGCTGTGCCACATGGGTTGGGGAATCTACAGAGCACTGAACTTAAAGGCAAAGAAGTGTGACTGAATATGGCAAAGGTTAAGTAAGCCTTGAGAGCTAAACTAAAGTGCCAGGAATGAAAAATGAAGAGAGATTTGTTGTGGAATCTGAAATGTGGTACTATTCTGAAGGAGGTAATATCATTCCTTGCAGTTGCAGTTTTCCAGGAGGCATTACAAGGACATTAAATATCACACAAGCAGAACTCAGGTCTGTAAAAAGGAAAATTCAAGGAATGCCAAATGCCCTCCTTCAGTTAGCTTCAGAGTATCATTTTGGAAGTTACAAATAAAGTTATTTTCAAATCTGATTATTTGTGAACTGTCTGTTTCAGAATAAACATAAATCGAAATACATAGTGCCAGCATCTATTTTATGAGAAAAGAAGGCTGAACACATTGGAATATGTGGGCCTTCTAAAAAAAGGTTAACCTAACTCTACACCTCAAGCAGCTAGAAAAGGAAGAAATGGAGAAACTCAGGGTTAGTAAAAGGAAAGAAATCTTAAAAATTAGGGCAAAAATAAATGCAAAAGAAACAAAAGAGTCCATAGCAAAAATCAACAAAGCCAAAAGTTGGTTCTTTGAAAGGATAAATATAATTGACAAACCATTAGCCAGACTCATCAAGAAACAAAGGGAGAAAAGTCAAATCAATAAAATTAGAAATGAAAATGGAGAGATCACAAACAGACAACACAGAAATACAAAGGATCATAAGAGACTGCTATCAGCAATTATATGCCAATAAAATGGGCAACGTGGAAGAAATGGACAAATTCCTAGAAAAGTACTACTTTCCAAAACTGAACCAGGAAGAAATAGAAAATCTTAACAGACCCATCACAAGTACTGAAATTGAAACTGTAATCAGAAATCTTCCAGCAAACAAAAGCTCAGGTCCAGATAGCTTCACAACTGAATTCTACCAAAAATTTAGGGAAGAGCTAACACCTATCCTACTCAAACTCTTCCAGAAAATTGCAGAGGAAGGTAAATTTCCAAACTCATTCTATGTGGCCACCATCACCCTAATATGAAAACCTGACAAAGATGCCACAAAAAAAGAAAATTACAGGCCAATATCGCTGATGAACATAGATGCCAAAATTCTTAACAAAATTCTAGCAATCAGAATCAAACACATTAAAAAGATCATACGCCATGACCAAGTGGACTTTGTCCCAGGGATCCAAGGATTTTTCAATATCCACAAGTCAAACAATGTAATACACCACATTAACAAACTGAAAAATGAAAGCCATATCATTATCTCAATAGATGCAGAGAAGGCCTTTTACAAAATTCAACATCCATTGATGATAAAAACTCTCCAGAAAGCAGGAATAAAAGGAATATACCTCAGCATAATAAAAACTATATATGACAAACCCACAGCAAACATTATTCTCAATGGTGAAAAACTAAAATCATTTCCCCTAAAGTCAGGAACAAGACAAGGGTGCTCACTTTCACAACTACTTTTCAACATAGTTCTGGAAGTTTTGGCTACAGCAATCAGAGCAGAAAAAGAAATAAAAGGAATCCAGATTGGAAAAGAAGTATAACTCTCACTGTTTACAGATGACATGATCCTCTACATAGAAAACCCTAAAGACCCCATGAGAAAATTACTAGAGCTAATCAATGAATATAGTAAAGTTGCAGGATATAAAATCAACACTCAGAAATCCCTTGCTTTCCTATAAACTAATAATGAGAAAGTAGAAAAAGAAATTAAGGAAACAATTCCATTCAACATTGCAATGAAAATAATAACATACTTAGGAATATATCTACCTAAAGAAACTAAAGACCTATATAGAAAACTATAAAACACTGGTGAAAGAAATCAAAGAGGACACTAAAAGATGAAGAAATATACCATGTTCCTAAATCAGAACAATCAATATATTGAAAATGAGTATACTACCCAAGGCAATCTACAGATTCAATGCAATCCCTATCAAGCTACCGGCAGTATTTTTCACTGAGCTAGAACAAATAATTTCACAATTTGTATAGAAATACAAAAAACCTCGAATAGCCAAAGCAGTCTTGAGAAAGAAGAATGGAACTGGAGGAATCAACCTGCCTGACTTCAGTCTCTACTACAAAGACACAGTCATCAAGACAGTATGGTACAGGCACAAAGACAGAAATATAGATCAATGGAACAAAATAGAAAGCCCAGAGATAAATCTACACACATATGGACACCTTATCTCTGACAAAGAAGGCAAGAATCTAAAATCGATTAAAGACAATCTCTTTAACAAGTGGTGGTGGGAAAACTGGTCAACCACTTGTAAAAGAATGAAACTAGATCACTTTCTAACACTATACACAAAATAAACTCAAAATGGATTAAAGATCTAAATGTAAGACCAGAAACTATAAAACTCCTAGAGGAAAACATAGGTAAAACACTCTCTGACATAAATCACAGCAGGATCCTCAATGACCCACCTGCCAGAATACTGGAAATAAAGCAAAAATAAACAAATGGGACCTAATTAAAATTAAAAGCTTCTGCACAACAAAGGAAATCATAAGCAAGGTGAAAAGACAGCCTTTGGAATGGGAGATAATAATAGCAAATTTTAGGCTATTATTGACAAACAACTAATCTAAAAAATACACAAGCAAGTCTTGCAGCTCAATTCTAAAAAAAAATAAATGGCCCAATCATAAAATGGTCCAAAGAACTAAATAGACATTTTTCCATAAAAGACACACAGATGGCTAATAAACACATGAAAAAAATGCTCAACATCACTTATTATCAGAGGAATGAAAACCAAAACCATAATGAGGTACCATTTCACACCAGTCAGAATGGCTACTATTCAAAAGTCTACAAGCGATAAATGCTGGGAAGGATGTGGAAAAATGGGAACCCTCTTACATTGCTGGTGGGAATGCAAACTAATATAGCCATTATGGAGAACAGTGTGGAGATTCCTTAGAAAACTGGAAATAGAACTTCCTTATGACCCAGAAATCCCACTTCTGGGCATACACACAGAGGAAACCAGAATTGAAAGAATTACGTGTACCCCAATGTTCATCATAGCACTGTTTATCATAGCCAGGACATGGAAACAACCTAGATGTCCATCAGCAGACGAATGGATAAGAAAACTGTGGTACGTATACACAATGGAGTATTACTCAGCCATTAAAAACAATAGATTTGAATCAATTCTAATGAGGTGGATGAGACTGGAGCCAATTATACAGAGTGAAGTAAGCCAGAAAGAAAAACACTAATTAAGTATACTAACACATATATATGGAATTTAGAAAGATGGTAATGATAAACCTGTATGAGAGACAACAAAAGAGACACAGATGTACAGAACAGTTTTTGGACTCTCTGAGAGTGGGACAGGGTGGGTTGATTTGGGAGAATGGCATTGAAACATGTGTAATATCATATAAGAAATTAATCGCCAGTCTAGGTTTGATGCAGGGTGCAGGATGCTTGGGGCTGGTGCAATGAGATGACCCAGAGGGATAGTGTGGTGGAGGACGTGGGAGGGGGGTTCAGGATTGGGAACACTTGAACATCCATGGCGAAGTCATGTTGATTTGTGGTAAATCAATACATTTTAAAGTAAAATAATAATAATAATATTTTTTTAAATAAAATCAGTTTTGCTGGGAAAAAAAGAAAAGAAAAGGTTAAGGTTTGTGACAGATAGAGGAAAGTATACCAGCAGACATGAACCTAAACCTGCAGCATGGATTTACCCTTTCCTGCTAGCTCATATGGTAAAATGTCTGCCTATAGTGCGAGACACCCGGGTTCCATCACTTGATCAGAAAGATTCCCTGGAGAAGGAAATGGCAACCTAAACCAGTATTCTTGCCTGGAAAATCCCATGGACCGAGGAGCCTCATAGACTACAGTCCATGGGGTCGCAAGCAGTTGGACTGGACTGAGCAACTTCACTTGACTTCCCTTGCAAAGAAGCAATATTTTCACCAGTAGTGAACTCTCCACAAAGTAAAGTACGGACAAATATTTTACTTTCCAAAAAGAAAGAATCACTGTGTCACAAACAACAGCTAAGGGAGAGTCCTGGGAAGGGATAAAGGCCACAGGGGCAAAGTCTCAGCTGACCAAAAGTACGCTTCTGCCAGTTTACTAATGTTCCTGCAGTTAAACTGGCATGAATCCAAAACTAATAGTATTTTTCCCTCAGTGTAAATAGACAAAAAGAGAAAGGAAATTATACCAGTATGTGAACTGAGAGGGAGGAAGCAGGAGCAGCTTCTTCCTCCTTTGTGGACTGTGCAGTCCCACTCAACGCCATCAGCTAACGGCAAGAAGGAGGAACTACCACTGGCGGCAGCTGAGCAATCAGTGGTTTCGGGAAACTGAGTCATTACCTTCATTCTTGGGCATAGCGGTACCAGCAGACTCACTGTTTTCAAGAAGTTTCCTGTGCTGCTGCCGCTGCCGGATAATCCTTCCAAGTAACTAAGTTACACTCTCTGAATTGAGATCTTGGGAAAGATTTGCACGCAGCCACGCTTAGCAGCAGCAAAATGACAACCCGACTGGTGCCACGGTGTTAACGTCACTTTTCCTCGGGCATCACCCTACCAGCCTATCCCCCAGGTACAGTCTCTTCTACCCTATGGAGCACATGTAGTCCAAACCAACTGACTTTCTGGTACTCAACAATGTGAGGGACGCTGTGTCAGATTCCAATAAAGAGTGAAAGATTTTTGGAGAACACCGCCTTGAGTTTGAAACAAGATGTGGCAATATAGCAGAGACCGTGTGCATTTCCCCAATTAGAAACCGCTTGAGCTAACTCATACTACTGAATAGACTTCTGAAAACTACCTGTGAATAACTGCTCTTGCCTGACCATTTCTTCACTTAAATTGTATCCGATTTCTTCCTTCTTGGAGAAACAAATTCCATCAGGATGCTTCTATTAGAAATCTAGCGTAATACGAGTGGTGGAGGAATTAAAGAGAAAGGTTATATAGCTATCAAAGGACATGGACAAACATACTTAGGTTTCGGAGACGAACCACTTGAGGTTCATTACAGATACCTCTCTTTGAAATATTTAGGTCCACTATGCTAGGGACTGTTGGTTGCAGGGGTAGAGCCCTAGTCTGTGTATTCAATGTTGGAGTGATGGAACAAAGTTAAAGTTATTGTAAACAAACAAAAGAAATACTTCAGAAATAAAATGTTTAGAAATGTTTTTCATAGCGATGAAAGACCTTTTCACCTATTTAAGTATTAGTGAATATTTTGGCTAGGTATAATTTTGCTTGAATTTTATGCTAGTCACCTTATTTTTGACCTGTGAAACAAATATTGTACATCTACTTTAACCATGGAGAATGGTCACTGGGTATTCAGTTGAATGGGGAAGTAAATATCTACTGCAATTGTCTATGATCAGTGTCCCCTCTGGGAAAATCAGGATACAAAAATGAGATGTGTATTTCTGTGCTTTAGTGTTGTGTGCTCCTAGTCAGTTAAGATAATTAAGAATTTTAATGATTCCAGACTCTTGCCTAGGAAAACATTAACATCAATGTTGCCAGACCTGTATTTTGTGGTTAACAGGATCCTTTTACCATGATATATGTTTCATTCATGGACTTTCAACTTTAAAGAATTTTCTATGTGTACTGGCTCTGCCCCTACAGCTTCAGAACACTCCTCTTTAAACTGTACGGAAGACCATTTCCCAGGCTATGGTCCTTGAGTTTATTTTTATTTTTTCCTAATTTTAGTATATATAATTTATTGGGTATTTTTATCATTATGGCATAATTTTCTTCAAAGAAAAAATTGTTTTTCATGTCAAGTACGAAACATCGTACTGAAAGTTGTCTCCTATTTAATCATGACTTATGATCAGTGAGTCCACATAATAAGGAATGATAATTGGCACTTTTTAGCAGAAACCAGGGCTTCCCTGCTAGGTAACCTGCTTAAGAATCCGATGCAATTCAGGAGACCCCAGTTTGATTTCTGGTTTGGGAGGATGCTCTGGAGAAGAAATAGGCCACTCACTCCAGTATTCTTTAGGCTTCCCTGGTGGTTTAGATAGTAAACAATCCATCTGCTCTGAGAGAGCCACTGGAAGAGTGGCCTAACAACCCACTCCAGTATTCTTGCCTGAAGAACCCCCATGGACAGAGGAGCTTGATGGGATATATTCCAGAGGCTCACAAAGAACCAGGTATGACTGTGAGAATAAGCAGACCAGAAACCAAAATATATTTTTAAAAAACCCTTGAAAACCTTGAAATTTGGAAGTGTTCCTTAGAAAGAGCATTTTAACCCTGAAAAAAAAAAAAAAAACATAAAGCAATGAACTTTACTACTCTCTTTTCCTTATAAGATCAGAGGAGAAATGGAGTGTCATTTCCCTTTTTAGAGGCTAGTTGGTGTAGTAGAAAATATGAAAAGTTTAAGTAAATGATTTTCACCTACTGAAATGCTGTTTTCAAAAATGAATAAATCTAATTCAAGACAGATACCAAAGCAAGAATATAATTGAAATCAGTTGCTGTTGTAAGACATGGATTCAAAAGAGAACTAAATAAATGTATATAATGACTGGCTAAATTCTCTGGCAATACATTATAAAAATTTACAGTCAACATTGTAAAGGATTTTTATACACAATAAAATAAAAATGTCTTTTACTTATGCATAGTTTTAATAATCAAAAGCACTGACTACTTTTCACACATTCCAAACAGAGGTCATTTAAACAAACTATCTACTTTATCACCCAAAACAACATGGTGGTGGTGGTCGTGATTAGTTGCTAAGTCATTTCCGTCTCTTTTTAATCTCCATGGACCATAGACCACCAGGCTCCTCTGCCTGCGGGATTTCCCAGGCAAGAATACTGAGGTTGGTTTCCATTCTCTCTTCCAGAAGATCTATCTTGCCAACTCAAGGATTTCTCAACCCTAGGTCATCTACATTGGGAGGTGGATTCTTTACCACTGAGCAACCAGGAGAATCCCCCAAAGCAACACAGTGTCTACTTAAGAAGTACTTCTTGGCTTTCATGTGTATTGTATCAAACTTCTAGCCTGTATAGTCTACATTTGTTCAGAACGACCCTCATGATCCATCAGTTAATAGTCAGCTGCTCAATGACTCTTATCTGGGAAGATCCCACATGCTTAAGTGTAACTAAGTTCATGGGCCGCAACTCATGAACACATGTGCCAGTGTTCTGGAACAAAAGGAACCATTACAATGAGAAGACTCTACACCATATTGAAGTGTACCATAAAACTTGCCTCAGCTAGAGAAAGCCTTTGAACATCCATGAATACCTGCCCCCTAAAACACACACAAAAATTTAAAAATAATAAAATAAATAAGACCTTAAGAAAAAAAAAAACAGCGAGTTTGTTTAACGTAGAAGTGTACTTACATATATGCAGCAACAGGCAAATGTTTGAATGTTGAAAGTGCAAAAATATTTATTTTTCAAAACTTGATAGAACAATACTGAGTAGAACAAATTTATCACAGAATAAAAATATTCTATGCAATATTTCACCAGGATGAGAGGTAAGGGTATCCAAACCATCAGAGTTCAAATTTGTGATGTGAATGCCTAAAAGCCTATGAAACATCATGTTGCTCATATAATTCAAGTATACATATATCTACTTAAGCTGTTAGCTCTCTCTTCTGCACCTTTATATTTCATTCTGAAGCCATTTGGATTTTCTAAAAGAATGTGTAGATTGTTTGTTCTAGTTTCTGAGGAGATTTCTCATGCTGCCCACACGCTTGGAAACTTTTAATATATTTTCCATTACTATAGATCAAGTTTTGTCTACCCTAACCTTTCATAACATTAACCCTATATTGCATTTCATTTAGCCGGCTCTAGTG
This sequence comes from Capra hircus, assembly GCF_001704415.2. Lineage (NCBI taxonomy): Eukaryota > Metazoa > Chordata > Mammalia > Artiodactyla > Bovidae > Capra > Capra hircus. The sequence goes on along the minus strand of NW_017189542.1, from coordinate 25,332 downwards.
ATGTTCTTCAAGCTATGTATACCATTCTTTAATTTGGGTATAATGCTCACTGATTTTAATAGAAAATTAACATTTTTCTAATGACCTTGAATTATTGTTAGGGCTGTAGTATCTTCTGATACCAAAGGAAAGACTACAAATATTCCAAACTAATTTGATTATAATAATTAATGTTTTCTATAGAATGAAAGTGTTTCTCATCTAAATATTTCATTCCCATGGAAAAAATACCCCTAACTCCTTAAGCACATCATGATTTTATTAACGGAATCTGTGAGAACTGACATTTCTCTGTGCATCATGACTTCATCAATATACCTCTCTGAGATGAAAAAGCAAATAGAATTCACATACTTCAGGAAAGTCATATTAAATATGGAAAAACTTGTTTCAATAGCAGTAAAAATGGCTGTATGTGAAGTGGATTGATATTTTTTCTCTATTTTTCTCTGAGTATCTTCTTAAAAGTTGTGTCTTCACTTCTTGCTAAAATGTATTATTCTGCTGTTGTTCGGTTTCTCAGTCATAGCAACTCTCTGCAACAAAATAAGGAATGTTATGTTCCTTATTATGCAACACAACAGGCCTCATTGTCCATCAGTAACTCCCAGAGTTTGCTAAAACTCATGTTCATCAAAGTAGTTGTACCATCCGACCATCTAATCTTCTGCTAGACCCTAATTCTGCCCTCAAGCTTTCCCAGCATCAGGGTCTTTTCCTATAGTCAGTTCTTTGCATCGGGTGGCCAAAGTATTAGAGTTTCAGCTTTAGAAAAAGTACTTCCAATGAATATTCAGGGCTGATTTCCATCAGGATTGATTGCTTTGATATCCTTGCAGTTCAAGGGACTCTCAAGAGTCTTCTGCAACACCACAGTTCAAAAGCATCAATTATTCCATGCTCAGCTTCCTGTATAGTCCAACTCTCCCATCCATACATGAGTAATGGAAACTCTATAGGTATGACATGAAAGACAATTAATTGCATAGTAATGCCTCTGCTTTTGAATAGGCTCTGTAGATGGTTACAGCTTTTCTTCCAAGGATCTAGCACCTTTTTTTTCATGGCTGTAGTCACCGTCCACAGTGATTTTGGAGCCCGAGAAAATAAAGCCTATCAGTGTTTCCATTTTCCCCCATGTTTTCCCTATTTGTTGTGAAGTGATGGGACCAGATGCCAGGATCTTCATTTTATCAATGTTGAGTTTTAAGCCAGCTTTTTCACTCTCTTATTTCTTTTCATCAACAGGCTCTTTAGTTATTCTTCACTTTATGTCATACATGTGATATCAACTGGATATCTGAGGTTATTTATTTTTCTCCAGGCAATCTTGATTCTAGTTTGGGCTTCATCCAGACTGGCATTTCACAAGATGCGCTCTGAAGATAAGTTAAATAAGCCACGTGAAAATATACAGCCTTGATGTACTCCTTTCCCAATTTGAATCTAGTGCATTGTTAAATGTCCAGTTCTAACTGTTATTTCTTAACCTGCCTACAGACTGATCAGGAGGCAGCTAAAGAGATCTGGTATTTGTATCTTTTTGAGAATTTTCCATAGTTTGCTGTCATCCACACAGTAAAAACCTTTGGCATAGTTCAGATCAGATGTAGATGTTTTTCTTGAACTCCCTTGCTTTTTTTCTGATCCAGTGGATTTTGGCAATTTGATCTCTGGTTTCTCTGACTTTTCTTTTTTTTTTTTCCTTTTTTAATTTTTTTTATTTTTTAAATTTTAAAATCTTTAATTCTTACATGCATTCCCCAACATGAACTCCCCTCCCACCTCCCTCCCCACAACATCTCTCTGAGTCATCCCGATGCACCAGCCCCAAGCATGCTGCACCCTGCATCAGACATAGACTGGTGATTCAATTCTTACATGATAGTATACATGTTAGAATGCCATTCTCCCAAATCATCCCACCCTCTCCCTCTCCGTCTGAGTCCAAAAGTCCGTTATACACATCTGTGTCCTTTTTCCTGTCTTGCATACAGGGTCGTCATTGCCATCTTCCTAAATTCCATATATATGTGTTAGTATACTGTATTGGTGTTTTTCTTTCTGGCTTACTTCACTCTGTATAATTGGCTCCAGTTTCATCCATCTCATCAGAACTGATTCAAATGGATTCTTTTTAACGGCTGAGTAATACTCCATTGTGTATATGTACCACAGCTTTCTTATCCATTCATCTGCTGATGGACATCTAGGTTGTTTCCATGTCCTGGCTATGATAAACAGTGCTGCGATGAACACTGGGGTACATGTGTCTCTTTCAATTCTGGTTTCCTCGGTGTGTATGCCCAGCAGTGGGATTGGTGGGTCATAAGGTAGTTCTATTTGCAATTTTTTAAGGAATCTCCACACTGTTCTCCATAGTGGCTGTACTAGTTTGCATTCCCACCAACAGTGTAGGAGGGTTCCCTTTTCTCCACACCCTCTCCAGCATTTATTGCTTGCAGATTTTTGGATTGCAGCCATTCTGACTGGTGTGAAGTGGTACCTCATTGTGGCTTTGATTTGCATTTCTCAACTTGCCTGACTTCAGGCTCTACTACAAAGCCACAGTCATCAAGACAGTATGGTACTGGCACAAAGACAGACATATAGATCAATGGAACAAAATAGAAAGCCCAGAGATAAATCCACACACATAGGGACACCTTATCTTTGACAAAGGAGGCAAGAATATACAATGGAGTAAAGACAATCTCTTTAACAAGTGGTGGTGGGAAAACTGGTCAACCACTTGTAAAAGAATGAAACTAGATAACTTTCTAACACCGCACACAAAAATAAACTCAAAATGGATCAAAGATCTAAATGTAAGATCAGAAACTATAAAACTCCTAGAGGAGAACATAGGCAAAACACTCTCAGACATAAATCACAGCAGGATCCTCTATGATCCACCTCCCAGAATTCTGGAAATAAAAGCAAAAATAAACAAATGGGATCTCTGACTTTTCTAAATCCAGCTTTAACATCTGGAAGTTTTCGGTTCATGTACTGTTGTACTGTTAAGCATTAATTTGCTTGCATGCGAGATGCGTGCAATTGTGTAGTAGTTTGAACATTCTTTGGCATAGCCTTTCGTTGGGATTGGAGTTTAAACTAACCTTTTCCAGTTCTGTGGCCAATGCCATACTTTTCAAATTTGCTAGCATATTGAGTGCAGGATTTTAATGGCATAATCCGGTAGGACTAGAAATTGCACAACTGGAAACTCATCACCTCTAGTAACTTTGTTCATAGTGATATACTAAGGGCTGCTTGATTTTATATTCCAGGATGTCTGATTTTAGGTGAGTAAAGACACCATTAAGGTTATCTGGGTTATATATATATATATATATATATATATATATATATATATATATATATATATATATATATATTTGTACAGTTCTTCTGTATATTCTTGCCACCACTTCTTAATATATTCTGCTTCTGTTAAATCCATATAGTCTTTCTCCTTTATAGTCCCCAACTTAGCATGAGATGTTCCCTTTGTATCTGTAATATTCTTGAGGCGATATCTTTTTGCCACTCTATTGTTTTTCTCTATTTCTTTGCATTGATCACTGAGAAAGGCTTTCTTATATCTCCTAGCTATTCTTTGCAAAATTGCATTCAAATGGATTATATTTCTTTTTCTCCATGCCTCTAGTTTCTCTTCTTTTCTAAGCTATTTGTAAGGCCTCGTCAGACAAACCTTTTGCCTTTTTTTCTCCAGGCAGTCTGTCTATAAGATCTAATCCTTCAAATCTATTTTTCATATCCACTGGTGTAATCATAAGGGTTTGATTTTGGTCAACCTAAATGGTCTAGTGGTTTTCCATACTTTCTTCATTTTAAGCTTGAATTTTGCTTTAAGACATTCATGATCTGAGCCATGTCACTGCTCAGTTTTGTTTTTGCCGACTGTATAGAGCTTCTCCATCTTTGGCTGCAAAGAACATAATCAGATTTCAGCATTGACCATCTCTAGAAGAGAGTGCTTTCTATGAAATGCGAGTTGTCTTAGGAAACTCTGTTACCCTAAGCCCTGCTTCATTTGTACTCCAAGGTCAAACTTGCCTGTTATTCCAGGTATCTCTTGACTTCCTACTTTTTCTAGTAGGCAATGAACCTGGGCAGTATAAGCCCTCATTCCTCTGCCTTTTCTAAATCCATCATATATATTTGGAAGTTCTTGGTTCAAATACTTTGAAGCCTAGCACAAAGAATTTTGAGCATTATCTTGCTTAGTATGTGAAATGAGCACAATAGTGCAGTACTTTGAATAATTTTCAGCATTACCCTTTGATGTGGGGATCAGTACGTGGTCATGTGTACACTAGAGCTTGCTCAGTAGTGGCATAATGTGTATTCCATAGTGCAAACTCAGAAGTTGGATCATGTATGCCATATAATGTTGACTCAGTAGAGGTAGGATGACACTTCCAGAATGCAAGCTCAGTAGTTGTGCTAAGCCTGCTGTAGAACACTGATTCAGCAATGGTAAGATGTGTGTTCTAGAATACAAGATCAATAGTGTTGTCATATTTCCTCCAGAGCTTAGCCACTGAAGAAGTGGCATGTGTACTTAGAATGGGGTCTTAATAGTGGTGAGATGCATGCTGTACAACTCAGTCTCAGTAGAAGAGAGATATGTTCTCTAGAGTGCAAGCTAGTAGTTACAAGACACTTGGTGTGATGACCTGTAGTACACAAAGAAACGGTGGAAGTTGTCACAGCACTGAAACACGGAATGGTGAAAAACTACTTGGTGTGTTTGACCCACAGTAGACAAAGAAGCATTCCAAGAAGGTTTTACCTATGATTTACAGGATGGTGGTAATTATTGAGTGTGTTCCACCTAAAGTAGATGAAGATGTACTTAAGTCATATCATAAAATGGAAACAGTGATGGTTATAATCTATTAATCATGCCTGAGCTATTTGGATGCAGAAACACTTAAAAACTTCACAGAGCTGAAACACTGGAATTTGATAAGTTATTGGATATATCTCCCAAGAATGGATGATAAAGCACTTGAAACATATCACATAGCTGAAAGACTGGATGTTGACCAATACTGGGTATGTTTGGCCTGGGGTAGGATGGGGACTCATTTAACCATATGAAAGCCCTAAAACACAGGATGGTGACAAATTTATGAATGTGTATGAACTGGTATGTACAGAAACAGTTGAAACATATCACAGAACCAACACTTTGAACCAGAGTATATGAAAAAAGACTTGAAGAATGTAACAGAACTGAAACAACTAATGGTGATAAACTATTGCATGCGTTCAACACGGCGTAGAAGAAGAAGCACTTGAAATATGTCACAGCACTGAAACACCTATGGTCATAAGCTACTGGATATGTTTCAGCTCAAGTGGATTAGAGAAACATTTGAAGCATATCACACAACTGAAACATTGCATATTTTTAAACGACTGAATGTACTTGATATGGAGTGAATGAAGAAAGCACTTGAAGCATGTGACATCACTGAAGCATTGAGAATACCGACTATGTTTGAGCTGGGATGGACACAGTGGCTCCAGAAAAATTTCATAGCACTGAACACTAGCACTAGATGGGGAAAAACTACTGGGTTTGTTTGACACAGGAATGGATGAAGAAGCAGTTGACATTATGTCACAGCAGTGGAGCAAGATGGTTAAAAACAGTGAATATATTGATGTTAGTGGGAACAATAACACATTTAATCTTATCAAAGCCCTGAAATACTGGAGGATGATGAACTACTGGCTGTGTATGCCTCATTGTGGACTAAAAAAAAAAAAATCAAATCATGTCACAGCACTGAAACGCTGGTATAGTGACAAAATACTGACTGTCTAGATCTAGGGTGGATAATGAAGTTCTTTAAGCATTTCACAGTATGTAAACACTATATGGTGATGAATGAAGAAGCCTTTGGGTCATGCTCCAAAACTAAAATCCTGGCTGTTTATAACTACTAGAAATTTTGTACCAGGGTTAATATAGAAGAATTTGAAGCATGTCAGTGTACTGAAACAGTGGATGGTGATAAATGACTATGTTAACCTGGGGTAGGTGGAGAAGTATTTGAACCCAGTGGCAGCCATGAAACACTGTGTGTTGATAAACTTCTGGATGTTTTTTTTACTCACTTCATTAATGAAGAATTGAGATCGGTCATGTGTCACAGCACTGGACACTGGTTGCTATAAAATATTGGCTATGACTTACCAGAGTGGGAAGAGAAACATTTAAATTATGCCACACATATTGAAGCAAAGAAATAGAGGAAAACAATAGAATGGGAAAGAATAGAAATCTCCTAAAATATTAGAGATACCAAGCAAACATGTCATGCAAAGATGGGCTCAATAAAGGACAGAAATGTTATGGGCCTAACAGAAGCAGAAGATATTAAGAAGAGGTGGCAAAAATACACAGAACTGTACAAAAAATATATTCATGACCCAGATAATCACGATGGTGTGATCATTCACCTAGAGTCAGACATCCAGGAATATGAACGCAAGTGGGTCTTAAGAAGCATCACTACAAAGAAAGCTTGTGGAGGTGATAGAATTTCAGTTGAGCTATTTCAAAGCCGAAAAGATGATGCTATGAAAGGGCTGCACTCAACATGCCACCAAATTTGGAAAATTCAGCACTGGCCAAAGGACGGGAAAATGTCAGTTTTCACTCCATTCCCAAAGAAAGGCAATGCCAAAGAATTCTCCAATTACTACACAGTTGCACTCATCTCACATGCTACTAAATTAATGCTTAAAATTCTCCAAGTCACGCTTCAGCAATACATCAACTGTGAACTTCCAGATATTCAAGTTGGTTTTTGAAAAGGCAGAGGAACAAAGATCAAATTGCCAACATCTGCTGGATCATTGCAAAACGAGAAGAGTTCCAGAAGAAGATCTACTTCTATTTTGATGAGACTTTGACTGTGTCGATTACAATAAACGTTGGGGAATTCTGAAAGAGATGGGAATACCAGACCACCTGACTTTCCTCTTAATAAACCTGTATGCAGGTAAGAAAGCAGCAGTTAGAACTGGAAATAGAGCAAGAGATTGTTTCCAAATAGGAAACGGAGTAACTCAAGTCTGTATAGTTGTCACCCTGCTTATTCAACTTCTACACAGACTACATAATGAGACACGCTGGGCTGGAGGAATCAAAAGGTAGAAACAAGATTGATGGAGAAATATCAATAACATATGCAGATGCCACCACCCTTATAGCAGAAAGGAAAAACTAAAGAGCTTCTTGATAAAAGTGAAACGGGAGAGGAAAAAGTTGGCTTAAAGCTCAACATTCAAAAAACTAAGATCATGGCATCCAATGCCATCATTTCATGGCAAATAGATGGGGAAAGAGTGGAAACAGATTACTTTATATTTCTGGGTTGCAAAATCATTGCAGATGGTGACTGCAGCCATGGAAATAAAAGACTTTTACATCTTGGAAGGAAAGTTATGGGCATCCTAGATTATTAATTATTATTATTATTATTATTGATTTATTATTATTGATTCTATGATTGTTAATAATCATATTAAAAAACAGGCTTTACTTTGTCAAAAAATGGTTCATCTAGTCAAGTATATGTTTTTTTTCCATTGGTCATGTATGGATGTAACAGTTGGACTATAAAGAAGGCTGAGTACTGAAGAATCAATGCTTTTGAACTGCGGTGTTTAAGAAGACTCTTGAGAGTCCGTTGGACTGCTAGGAGATCCAACCAGTCCATCCTAAAGGAAATCAGTCCTTAGTGTTCATTGGACAGACTGATGTTGAACCTGAAATTCCAATAATTTGGCCACCTGATGTGAAGAGCTGACACATTTGAAAACATCATGATGCTGGGAAAGATTGAGGGCAGGAGGAAAAGGGGATGTCAGAGGATGAGATGGATGGATGATATCAGCGACTCAATGGACATGGGTTTGGGTTACCCATGGGAGTTTGTGATGCACTAGGAGGCCTGCCTTGCTGCGATTCGTGGGATAATAAAGAGTTGGACATGAATGAGTGACTGAACTGAATTGAATACCCCTTAAAAAGTGACTTTTTTAAAAAAATAATCTCGGGCATATTTGACCTGAGTGAACAGAGAAGCCCTTGAAGCATGTCACATAATGAAACGTTAAATGGTCAATAACTACCAGCTGGGCTTGACATTGGAATGATGGAGAAGCACTGGGAGCATGTCACTGAACTTCAGCACTGTATGGTGATAGCCTAGTGAATGTCTTTAAATGGGGAGAATGAGCACACCATTGAAGTGGATCTTGGCATTGGAACAGTAAGTGGTGAATGTTAAGGATGTGTGTGACTTGGGATAATGAGGAAGACTGGAGGATTGTCACATAGTAAAACATTGGATGGTGTAAATGTTTGAGTGTGTTTGGCCTGGTGAGGATGGAAAAGTCCTGGAATCTGCCATAAAATGGAAACACTAAATGGTCATAAGCTACTGCATGTGCTTCACCTAGAGAGGATGAAGAAGCACATGAAGCCTGCTACAGGACTGAAACAGTGGACGGTAATAATCTACCGGGTGTGGTTTGTCTAGGGTTGCGAAGAAGAACTTGAGGCAAGTCCTCGAACTGAGGCATGGGATGCTGATAAACTATTGGGTATTTCTGAACGGTGGTGTGTGACAAAATTCTTGAAATATGTTACAGTACTGAAACATTGGATGTTGCTAAACTACTGGTGTGTTTGACCCAGGATGGACAAAAAGCAATTGATGCATGTCAAAAAACTGGAACAGGAGGTGATAAACAACAGGGTGTGTATGACCCAGAGTGCATGGGGAAGTATCTGAACCTTGTGACCAACATGAAACACTGGATGGTGACAAACGGTTGAGTGTGCTTCATTTAGGGTGGATGAAAAGCACATGATCCATTTCACAGAACTCAAAAGTGGGTGGGGACAAGCTACTTGGTATGTTTGACCCAGGGAAAAAAAGAAGTTCTGGAAGCATATTGTAACACTGAAACACTGGATACTGATAAACTACTTTGTGTGATGACCTGAGGGAATGAAGAAACCCAGAAGCATGTTGCATAACTGAAACACTGGATAATGACAAACTACTGGGTGTCTTTGACCCAGTGTACACAAAGAAGCACTTGAAACATTTCCCAGAACTTGAACACTGGATGTTGAAAAACTCCCGGGAGTGTTTGACTGGGTGGATGAAGAAGCTCTTCAAGCATGTCTCTGCACTAAGACACTGCATGATGAGTGTGTTTTATCTTCAGAAAACGAAATCCTTGAACTGTGGAACAGCAGTAAAATAGAGGTTGGCACTTATAACACTGAATGATTAGTCCCAGGTGACAGGGAAACACTGGAAAATGTCACATGTCAATGAACTGAATGTTATATGGTAATAAACTACTGAATGTGTTTGATCTGGGGTTGAGAAGAAGCAGGTAAAGCAGGTCCCAGTTCTGAAACATGGGATTGTGATACACTAGTGGGACTGTCAGAATTAAAGTGGAATAAGAAGTACTCGAAGCATGTCACATCCATGAACAATAAATGTTGCTAAACTACTGAGTGGGAATGAGAGACTGGGAAAGACTAGAGATCTTTTCAGGAAAATAAGAGGCATCAAGGAAGTATTTCATGCATATATGGGCACAATAAAGGACAGAAAATGCTTGAACCTAAAAGAAGTGGAAGATATTAAGGAGTGGTGTCAAGAATGCATAGAAGAACTATCCAGAAAGATCCCAATGACATAGATAACTATGATGGTGTGATCACTCACCTACAGCCAGACATCCTGGAGTGAAATCAAGTGGCCCTTAGAAAGCACCAATACCAACAAAGATAATGGAGGTGATGGAACACCAGCTGAGCTATTTTGCATTCTAAAAGATGGAATTGAGCTGCATGAATTGCTTGTATAATTTTGAGATTAGTTTGTCATTTACTATTATTTTCTCCCATTCTGAAGGCTGTCTTTTCACCTTACTTATAGTTTATTTTGTTGTACAGAAGCCTTTAATTTTAATTAGATCTCATTTGTTTTTGTTTTTTTTGTTTGTTTCTATTTCCAGTATTCTCGGAGGTGGGTAATAGAGGATCCTGCTGTGATTTATGTCGGAGAGTGTTTTACCTATGTTCTCCTCTAGGAATTTTATAGTTTCTGGTCTTACATTTAGATCTTTAATCCATTTTGAGTTTATTTTTGTGTATGGTGTTAGAAAGTGTTCTAGTTTCATTCTTTTACAAGCGGTTGACCAGTCTCCCCAGCACCATTTGTTAAAGAGATTGTCTTTAAACCAGTGTATCTTCGTGCCTCCTTTGTCGAAGATAAGATGTCCATAGGGGTGTGGATTTATCTCTGATCTTTCTATTTTGTTCCATTGATCTATATTTCTGTCTTTGTGCCAGTACCATGCTGTCTTGATGACTGTGGCTTTGTAGTAGAGACTGAAATCAGGCAGGTTGATTCCTCCAGTTCCATTCTTCTTTCTCAAGGCTGCTTTGGCTATTCGAGGGTTTTGTTTGTTTGTTTGTTTGTATTTCCATACAAATTGTGAAATTATTTTTTCTAGCTCTGTGAAAAATACTTCCGGTAGCTTGATAGGGATAGCATTGAATCTGTACATTGCTTTGGGTAGTGTACTCATTTGCACTATATTGATTCCTGCGATCCATGAACATGGTATGTTTCTCCATCTATTAGTGTCCTCTTTGATTTCTTTCATCAGTGTTTTATAGTTTTCTATATATAGGTCTTCAGTTTCTTTATGTAGATATATTCCTAAGTATTTTATTCTTCTCGTTGCAATGGTGAATGGAATTGTTTCCTTAATTCCTTTTTTTTTTCAGTTTCTCATTATTAATGTATAGGAATACAAGTGATTTCTGTGTGCTGATTTTCTATCCTGAAACTTTACTATATTCATTGATTAGCTCTAGTAATTTTTTGGTAAAATGGGCCAAAGAACTAAATAGACATTTCTCCAAAGACATACAGATGACTAAAAAACACATGAAAAGATGCCCAACATCACTCATTATCAAATAAATGCAAATCAAGACCACAATGAGGTACCATTTCACACCAGTCAGAATGGCTGCAATCCAAAAGTCTACAAGCAGTAAATGTTGGAGAGGGTGTGGAGAAAAGGGACCCCTTTTACACTGTTGGTGGGAATGCAAAGTAGTACAGCCACTATGGAGAACAGTGTGGAGATTCCTTTAAAAAACCGGAAATAGAACAGCCTTATGACCCAGTAATCCCACTGCTGGGCATACACACAGAGGAAACCAGAATTGAAAGAATCAAGTGTACCCCAATGGTCATTGCAGCACTCTTATAATAGCCAAGGCATGGAAGTAACCTAGATGTCCATCAACAAATGAATGGATAAGAAAGCTGTGGTACATATACACAATGCAGTATTACTCAGCCATTAAAAAGAATACATTTAAATCAGTTCCATTGAGGTGAATGAAACTGGAGCCGAATATACAGAGTGAATCAAGCCAGAAAGAAAAACACCAATATAGTATACTAACACATATATATGGAATTTAGAAAGATGGTAACAATAGCCCTGTATGTGAGCCCAGCAAAAGAGACACAGATGTATCGAAAAGGCTTTTGGACTCTATGGGAGAGGCAGAGGGTGGGATGATTTGCAAAAATGGCATTGAAACATGTAAAATGTCATGTGAGAAACCAACCACCAGTCTAAGTTCGAAGCAGGATACAGGATGCTTGGGGCTGTTGTACTGGGATGACCCAGAGAGAAGGTACGGGGAGGGAGGTGGAAGAGGGGTTCAGGATTGGGAACACATGTACACCCGTGGCACATTCATGTTGATGTATGGCAAAACCAATTCAGTATTGTAAAGCAAAGTAAGAAAAAATAAAATAATAATTGTGAATGTTAAAAAAAAATTCTAAAAGATGATACTGTTGTAGTGCTACACTCAGTATGCAAGGAAACTTGTAAAACACAGCAGTGGCTGCAGGACTGGAAAAGGTCAGTTTTTCATTTGAAGTCCAAAGAAGGACAATGCAAAAGAATGTTCAAAATATCACACAGCTGCCCTTATTTCACACACTAAGGTGTGTGGTTGGTTTCTCACATGACATTTTACATGTTTCAATGCCATTTTTGCAAATCATCCCACCCTCTGCCTCTCCCATAGAGTCCAAAAGTCTTTTCGATACATCTGTGTCTCTTTTGCTGGGCTCACATACAGGGCTATTGTTACCATCTTTCTAAATTCCATATATATGTGTTAGTATACTATATCCTTGAAAGATAATTTATGAACAACCTAGACAGCATATTAAAAAGCAGAGAAGTTAATGTGCCAACAAATCTCCATCTAGTTAAGACTATGATTTTTCTAGTAGACATGTATAGATGTGACAGTTGAATTATAAAGAAAGCTGAGCACAAAAGATTTGATGCTTTTGAACTGTGGTGTTGGAGGAGATTCTTGAAAGTCCCCTGGACTACAGGGAGATCCAACCAGTCCATCCTAAAGGAGATCAACCCAGAATATTCATTGGAAGGACTGGTGTTAAACCTGAAACTCCAATACTTTGGCCACCTGATGTGAAGAGGTAACTCATTTGAAAAGACCTTGATGTTGGGAAAGATTGAAAGCTAGAGGAGAAGGGAAGGACAGAGGATGAGACAGTTGGATGGCATCACCAACCCAAAGGACATGAATTTCAGTAAATTACAGAAGCTGGTGATGCACAGGGGGGCCTGACATGCTGCAGTCCATGGGCTCACAAAAAATCAGACACCATTGAGCAACTGAAGTGAATCGAACAAAGGCATGCTAACAATTCTCCAGGGTAGACTTCAACTGCACATTAACCTAGAATTTGCTGCTGTTCAAACTGGATTTATCAAGGACAGAAACCAGAGGTCAAATTGGCAACATCTATTAGATCATAGAAAAGGCAAGAAAACTATTTAAAAACATATATTTCTGCTTCATTGACTATGATAAAAGTTCACTGTGTGGATCACAACAAGCTTCAGAAAATTCTTAAAGACATGGAAATACCAGTCTACCTACCTGCCTCCTGAGAGACCTGTACCCAAACCAAGAACCAACAGTAAGAACCAGATACAGAAGGACAGATGGTTTGAAATTAGGAAAAAAAAAAATACTATATTGTTATCCTGTTTATTGAACTTATATACAGACCACATTTTGGAAAATGCTGGGCTGGAGGAAACACAAGTTGAAATTAAGAAAAAAATAGAAATATCAATAGAAATATCAATAACCTCATATATGCAGATAACATCACCCATATGGCATAAAGCAAAGAATAACTAAAGAGCTTCTTGATGCAGGTGAAAGAGGAGAGTGAGAAAGCTGGCTTAAGAATCAACATTCAAAAAAATAAGATCATGGCATTTGGTCCTATCATTTCATGGCAAGTAGATGGGAAAACAATGGAAATAGTGACAGACTTCTGTTTTCTTGAACTCCAAAATCATGGCAGATGATGACTGCAACTATGAAATTAGATGACACTTGTTTCTTGAAAGAAAAGATATTACAAACCTAGACTGCATGTTAAAGGGCAGAGGCATTCCTTTCCCAACAAGGGTCCATATATTTGTAACCCACTTTGACTGTGTGGATCACAATAAACTGTGGAAAATTCTGAAAGAGATGGGAATACCAGACCACCTGACCTGCCTCTTGAGAAATCTGCATGCAGGTCCAGAAGCAACAGTTAGAACTGGTCATGGAACACTGGTTCCAAATAGGAAAAGGAGTATGCCAAGGCTGTATATTGTCACCCTGCTTATTTAACTTATATGCAGAGTACATCATGAGAAACTCTGGACTAGAAGAAACACAAGCTGGAATCAAGATTGCCGGGAGAAATATCAATAACCTCAGATATGCAGATGACACCACCCTTAAGGCAGAAAGTGAAGAGGAATTAAAAAGCCTCTTGATGAAAGTGAAAGAGGAAAGTGAAAAAGTTGGCCTAAAGTTCAACATTCAGAAAACAAAGATCATGGCATCCTGTCCCATCGCTTTATAGGAAATAGATGGGAAAACAGTGGAAACAGTGTCAGATTTTATTATTTTGGGCTCCAGAATCACTGCAGATGGTGACTGCAGCCATAAAATTAAAAGACGCTTACTCCTTGAAAGAAAATTTATGACCAAGCTAGATAGCATATTCAAAAGCAGAGACATTACCGACTAAGGTCCGTCTAGTCAAGGCTATGGTTTTTCCTGCGGTAATGTATGGATTTGAGAGTTCAATTGTGAAGAAGGCTGAGCGCTGAAGAATGGATGCCTTTGAACTGTGGTGTTGGAGAAGACTCTTGAGAGTCCCGTGGACTGCAAGGAGATCCAGCCAGTCCATTTTGAAGATCAACCCTGGGATTTCTTTGGAAGAAATGATGCTAAAGCTGAAACTCCAGTACTTTGGCCACCTCATGAGACGAGTTGAGTCACTGGAAAAGACTCTGATGCTGGGAACGATTGGGGGCAGGAGGAGAAGGGGAAGACCGTGGATGAGATGGTTGGATGGCATCACGGACTTGATGGACATGAGTCTGAGTGAACTCCAGGAGATGGTGATGAACAGAGAGCCTGGCGTGCTGCGATTCATGGGGTCACAAAGAGTCGGACACGACTGAACAACTGAACTGAACTGATGTTTGTGTTTTTTTCAGTAGTCATGTGCCAATGTAAGTTAGACCATAAAGGAGACTGAACATTAAGTAAGTGATACTTTTGAACCACAATCTTGGAGAAGACTCCTGTGAGTCCCTTGCAATTCAAGGAAATCAATCCAGTCAATCCTAAAGGAAATCAATCCTGAAAATTCCCTGGAGGGGCTGATGTTGAAGCCGAAGCTATAATATTACAGTTATCTGATATGAAGATCCAACTCATTGGAAAACACTCTCATGCTGGAAAAGACTGGAGCAGGAGAAGGGAACGATAGAGGACCACATGCTTGGATGGCATCACCAACCAAATGGATTTTAGTTTGAACAAGCTCCGGGAGATAGTGAAGGACAAGAAGGCATGATATACTGCAGTACATCGGATTATGAAGAGTTGGAGATGACTGAGTGACTGAAAGACAAAAAACAACCAGTAACAACAAAGCTACTGAGTGCGTTTGAAGTATGTCACGGATCTGAAACCCATGATGGTTGTAAAACACTGAATATGTCTGACTGGGAGTTAGTGAAGCAGCCATTGAAATGTGTCACAGCACTGAAACAATGAATGTCAATAACCTATATGGTGTATTTGCTGTGGAGTAAGTGAAGAACCACTTGAAGTGTGTTTCATGCCTGAAACACTATATGTTGACACTTCAGATGGTCAGTGTTTGATCTTGTATAGGGAAAGAAGCACGAGGAGCATGTTACAACACTGAAGCTGGATCGTGGTAAATCATTCTGTCTGATGACCAGTGGTAGTTGAAAAATCAATGAAAGTATGTAACAGCACTGAGTCAAAGGATGGTGATAAACTAAGTGTGCTTAACCTTGAGTGGACAAAGGATCTTTTAAAACGTATACCAGAATTAACACACTGGATTGTGGTAAATTATTGGTTGTGTATTTTCTGCAGAGAATGAAGAAGCAATTGAGCAGGAAACAGCACTGAAACACTGGATGGTGATAAGATATGGGGTATGTTTGGTACATGTTTAATGAAGAGAAACTGGAAGCATGGCACAGATTAAAACATGGGACCAAAAGTCCATTATACACATCTGTGTCTCTTTCCACTTTTGGACTCAGAGGGAGAGGGAGAGGGTGGGATGATTTGGGAGAATGACATTCTAACATGTATACTATCATGTAAGAATTGAATTGCCAGTCTATGTCTGATGCAGGATACAGCATGCTTGGAGCTGGTGCATGGGGATGACCCAGAGAGGTGTTATGGGGAGGGAGGTGGGAGGGGGGTTCATGTTTGGGAACGCATGTAAGAATTAAAGATTTTAAAATTTAAAAAAAAATTAAAAATAAAAAATTAAAAAAAAAAAAAAAACATGGGACCGTGGTAAACTTCTTAATGTGTTTTATCTAGAATGGATTAAAGGACTTGAAACTCATCACGGAACTGAAACAGTAATTGTGATAAGCTACTGACCATATTTTATTTGGAGAGGATAAAGAAGTACAAGAGGCATGCCACAGTACTGGAACACTGGATAGTGGTAGACTGCAAGGAGTGTTTGACTAAATTAGACAAAGGGATGGTTCAAGCCTGTAATAGCACAGCATCAATTAATGATGATAATTTACAGGGTGTGTTTTACCTGGAGGGAGTGGAGGAGACTCAAAACATGTCACAATAGAGAAAAAATGAATGGTGATAAGCTATCACATTAATTTTTTTCTGGAGTGGATTAGAAAAACACTTGAAGCATATCTAAACTTAAACACTGATGGGGATATAATATTGTGTGTGTTTAATGCCAATAAAAAATAGAGGGAACATAGAATAGGAAAGACTAGAAATCTTGCCAAGAATCTTAGAGACACCAAGGGAATATTTCATGCAATCATGGGCACAATCAAGGACAGAAGTGGTATTAACCTAGCAGAAGCAGAAAAAATATGATGAACTGTTGGCATGAGTATAAGAGAAGAGCTGTACCAAAGAAAGGTCTCAATCACCTGCTGCTGTTGTTGGTGATGCTGCTGCTGGGGATGCTGCTGCTGCTGCTGCTGGGGATGCTGGTGATGCTGCTGCTGCTAAGTTGCTTCAGTCCTGTCCAGCTCTTCACGACCCCATGGACTGCACCCTGCCAGGCTCCTCCGTCCATGAGATTTTCTAGGCAAGAGTGCTGGAGTACGGTGCCATTGCCTTCTCCACTTAATCACCTAGATAACCATAATGGTGTGATCACTCACATAGGGAGGACAACCTGTGCTGTGAAGTCAAGTGGATGTTAGGAAGAATTACCACAAACAATGCTAGTCAAGGTGTTACAATTGAAGCTCAGCTATTTCAAATTTTAAAAGATAATGCTGTTAAAATGCTGCACTCAATGTGCCAGGAAATTTGGAAAATTCATCAATGACCACAGGACAGGGAAATGACAGTTTCATCTGATCCCAAAAAGGGGTACTTTGAAGGAATGCTCAAACTACTGCAGAGTCGTGCTCATTTCATATGCTGGCAAGGTAATGCTCAAAATTCCTCAATCTAGGTTTCAACAATATGTGAACTGAGAACTTTCAAATGTACAAATTGGATTAGGAAAGGTAGAGGAACCAGAGATCAAATTGCCTATATTCATTGGATCATAGAAAAAGCAGGGAATTTCAGAAAATTATCTACTTCTGCTTCATTAACTATGCTAAAATCTTTGACTCTGTTGGTCATAGAAACTGTGGAAAATTCTTAAAGAGATGGGCATACTAGACCACTTTACCTGGCTCTTGCGAATCCTGTATGCAGGTCACGAAGTAACAGAATCAGGCAGGAAAAATGGACTTGTTCAGAATTGGTAAAGGAGTTAGAATTGCTGGAGAAGACTCTTGAATCCCTTGAACTGCAAAGATATCAAACAAGTCAGTCCTAAAGGAAATCAACACTGATTACTCATTGGAAGGACTGATGCTGAAGTTGCAATACTTTGGCCACCTAATGCAAAGAGCCAAACCATTAGAAAAGACTCTAATGCTGGGTAAGATTGTAAGTAGGTGGGGATGGGTTTGACAGAGAATAAAATGGTTACTGTTAACATAACTATCTCAATGGGCATGAATTTGAGCAAATTCCAGGAGATAGTGAAGGAGAGGGAAGCCTGGTGTGCTGTAGTTCATGGGGTTTCAAAGAGCAGGACATGACTGTGTGACTGAAAAATATCAATCAGGTAAATAAAGAAGCACCTAAAGTATGTCACAGAACTTAAACACTGGATGTTGATAAACCACTGTATGTATTTGAAACAGGATAGTTGAGGAAGCACTCGTACATTAATCAGCCCTGAAAGAACGGATGTGTGTATTACCCCAGAGTAGTTAAGGAAGCACTGTATTTTGGCACAGCACTGATAGACTGAATGGTGATAAAACACTTGTTGAGTTTCACCTCTGGGGGTCAAACAAGCACCTAATAATATATGCCACAAGTTACAGCCCTGAAACCTTTGCTAATGATCAAATGCTGGGAATGTTCGACTGATGTGGACTATTAAGCACTTGAAGCATATCACTGTACTGAATACTGGATGATGATACACTAATGAGTATGTTTACAGGATAGGATGAAGCACATGAAGCATATCACAGCACTGAAACACTGAAGAATGCTAAACTCCTAGGAATGACGGGCCAGGATTGACAAAGAAGCATATGCAGAGATTCACAGTACTGAAATACAGATGTTGGTAAACTATTGAGAATTTGACACCAGGTGGACAAAGAAGCATTTGGGGCATGTCACATGTCAAGGCTGAGTGCTGCATGGTGATAAACTACAGAGTGTGTTTAAAACACAGCGTGTTCTAGTGAATGGATGAATAGGCACTTGAATCACATCACAGCACTGAAACGCCAACTTTGATAAACTCCTGGATGTATTTTTCCAGTCTGGATGAAAAAGCAGTTTGTGTTACAGCTTGGAAATACTGGATGGTGATAAACTACTGGTGTGTGTGATAAAGATGCACTTGAACTTGTAAGCACAGTTGAAAGCAGGAAGTGATAAGCTGTTGAGTCTATTTTAGCTGGGGTGGACAAAGATGCAGATGAACCTCCTCTCTGAAATGTGGATAATGATAAGCTATTTAGTATCTTTGACCTGGGGTGGATGAAGAAACACTGGAAGCATGTCACAGCAGTGAAACACTGAATGGAGACATACAATTTGATATATTTGACCCAGAGTGCATGAAGAATAACTTGAGGTGTCATTGCACTGAAACAGTAGATGATGATAACCTATTGGATGTGTTCAATGAGTAATCAAAGAAGCACATTGAATGACACTGCATGGTGATAAATACCTGATTGTATTTGGCCAGTGTAGATGAAGAAGTTCTTGAAGCATGTCAAATCTTTGCAACCCTGGATGGTGATATATTCCCATCAAACAATGTGTCTTTTTGATATGGGGTCTTAAAGCAGGTCACAGGGCTTTCCTGGTGGTCCAGTGGTTAAGCATCCACCTTGTAGTGTAGGGGATGAAGGTTCAATCCCTGATTGGGAAACTAACATCCCGTATGCTACAGAATAACTAAACCTGAATAGCTGCAAATACTGAAGTTCTCACACTCCAGAGACTGCATGCCATGGTTAGAGTTGGCTTATCTCAAGGACTATCTTATATGACACAACTAAGACCCATACATAATTAAGAAGAATCATGTCACATGTGAAACACTGGTGACAAACTGCTGAGTGTGCTTTACCTGGAGGAAATGAAGAAACGCTTGAATCATCTCTCTGCACTGAAACATGGGATAGTAATAAGCTACTGGGTACGTTTGACATGGGGTGCATGAGGAAGACTTGTGGGATGTTCCACAGTTAAAACATTGGATGATGATAATCTACTGAGTGTATTAGACCTGGAGTGGATAGACGCATGTCACAGAATTGAAACACTAAGGGTGGTAAACTACTGTGTGTTTAACCAGAGGAGGATGCAGAAACACTTAACCTGTCACAGCACTGAATACTAGATATGTTTGACCTGAAGTGGGTTGAACAAGCACTCAAAACAGGTTACAGGACTGAAATAAACCCTGGATGGTGATGACACAGAGTGATGACCAGAGGAGATGAAGAAGCAATGGAAACATCTCATGACAGTGAAACACTAGATGATGATAAACAGTATTATCAGTGGCAAGATGCCTGCTCCAGAGTTCAGGTTCAAGACGCAGCATGTTTGCACTAGAATGTGGGCTTAATAAGTTTGTGATACCTCCCCTAAAGTGCAAATTCAGCCGTTACCACAGCCTATCCTGGATCGTGATGTCAGAAGGGGTAAAACGAGAGCTGGAGGCTGCAAGCTCAGAACGTACATGATGTGCACTAGAATAAGGGCTCATTGGTGGCTGATGCATGCATTAGATTGCAAGTTCAGAAGTTGTGACATGTATATTCTATAGCACCCATGTTATAAAACCTCACACTGGTCATCTATTTTTTACATGTGATACTGTACACATTTAAATGCTATTTTCTCAAATCATCCCACCTTCACCTTCTCCCACTGAGTCCAAAATTCCTGGTCTGCATAAATGCCATCTTTCTAAATTCCACATATATGAGTTAACATACAGCTTTGTCTTTCTCTTTCTTATTTTCTTCACTCTGTGTAATATGTTTCAGACTCTTCCAACTCATTAGAACTGATTCAAATGCATGAGTTCTTATAACTGAGTAATACTTCATGCATATATGTAGCAAAACTTCCTTAACCGTTCATCTGCTGATGGACCTCTTGGTCACTTCCACATCCTAGCTATTGTAAACAGTGCTTCAATAAGCATTCAAGTTCTGCATTTCTTTCTATTCTACTTTCCTTGAGGTTCATGCCCAATAGTGGGATTGCTGGATCATAAGGCTTTTCTATTTTCAACTTTCTAAGGAGTCTCCACAAAGTTCTCCATAAAGATTGTGCCAGTTTGCATTCCCATCAACAATGTAAAAAGTTTCCCTCTTCTCCCTACCCTCTCCAGCAATTATATTGCAGACTTTTATTGATGGTCAATCTTACCAGTGTGAAATGATACCTCAATGTGGTTTTGATTTGCATTTCTTTTGTAATGAGTGATGCTGAGTAACTTTTCTGTGTCTCTTTAGTAATCTGTATATTTTCTTTGGAGAGGGCTTTAGCCTATGTTTTGGTTGGTGGTTTGTTTTTCTGAGTAGTATTTGTAGCTGAATATTGAGATGCATGAGCAGCTTGCATATTTTGGAGATTAATTTTTTTGTTAGTTTTTCAGTTACTATTATTTTCTCCCAATAATGAAGGCTACATATTCACCTTAATTATAGTTTTCTTCATTGTGCAAAAGCTGTAGAGGTTAATTAGTTTTCCTTTTTTTAAAATTTGTTTTTATTTCCTTTACTCTAGGTAATGAGCCATAGAGCATCTTGCTGTGACTTATTTTTGGGTGGTTATACCTATGTTTTACTCTAAGGATTTTATATTTTCTTGTCTTACATTTACATCTGTAATCCATTTTGAGTTTATTTTTGAACATGGTGTTCGTTAGTGTTCTAGTTTTTACACATAGCTGTCCACTTCTCCCAGCAACCCTTTGTAAGAAACTATCTTTTTCTGTTGCATATTTCTTGCCTACATTGTCAAAGATAACAGGTGCATGAATTTATCTTTGGACTTCATATTTTTTTTCCATTGGTCTATATTTCTATGTTTGTGCAAGTTTCATACTGTCTTGATATCTTTGTAGTGTAGTCTGAAATCAGAAAGTTTGACTCCTCTAGTTCCATTCTTCTTTCTCAAAACTGTTTTGGCTCTTCGAGGTCTTATGTATTTCAAGGAAAATCGTGAAATAATTTGTTCTAGTTTCATGAAAAATATTGTTGGTAGTTTGAGAGGTATTGCATTGAATCTATTGGTTGCTTTGGAGGGTATATTCATTTTAACTATATCAATTCATCCAATCCAAGAACATGATATGTTTCTCCATCTATATGTATTTTGATTTATTTCATCAGTTTTTTTTTTTTTTTAATCTCTCTGGGAAAGTGTAAGTTGCTCAGTCATGTCTGACTCTTTGCAGTCCCATGGACTATACAGTGTATGGAATTTGGAATTCTCCAGGCCAGGGTATGGAATGGGCAGCATTTCCCTTCTCCAGAGGATCTTCCCAATCCAGGGATCAAACACAGGCCTCACACAGTGCAGGAGGATTCTTCACAAGCTAGACTGCAAGGAAAGCCCAAGAATACTATAGTGGGTAGCCTATCCATTCTTCATGGGGTCTTCCTGACCCAGGAATCAAAAGGGGTCTCCTGCATTGCAGGCAACTTCCACCAATTGAGCTATCAGGGAAGCCCTTTGTCTCTTTATGCAAATTTATTTCTAGTTATTCTATTCATTTCATTGCAAAGGTGAACAGGATTGTTTTTTTAATTTCTCTTTCTGAATTTTCATTGTTATTGTATAGGAATATAAGGGTTTCTGTGTATTAATTTTATGCTGTACACATTTACTGTATTCATTGATTAACTCCAGTAATTTTCTGATGGCATCTCTTGGGTTTTCTGTGAAAGGATAATATCATGTTCAAATAGAGACATTTACCTCTTCTTTTCCAACGAGGATTTTTTTAATATCCTTTTCTTCTTTGAAAGCTGTGGCTAAAATTCCCAGAACTAGTAGTGATGAGCGTGGGCACCCTTGTCTTAATGCTGATTTTAAAGGAAATGTTTTAAAGTTTTCATTATTGACAATAATGTTTGCTGTGGTTTTGTCATATTTGGCTTTCATTATGTTGAGATGTGTTCCATCTATGACTATTTTGGCAGAGTGTTTTTTTTTTTTTAATAAGAACTCTGAATGTTGTTGAATTAAAATTTGAATTTTCAGCTGTTTTGCCTCCAAGTTATTTGTGTTTCCTCTAGTTATTTTTTTTCCCTGTAGTTGATATCTGATCTAACAGCATTGTAATCAGAAAATATGGTTGAAAAGATTACAATTTCTTGAAGTTTACCAAGGTTAGATGTGGCCTCGGATGTGATCTGTCCTAAGATAATTTTCCATTTGCACATGAGAAAAAGGAGAAAAAGGTGAAATTTCTTCTCTTGGGGTGGGAAGCCCTATAGATATCAATTAGGTCAAACTGGTCTAATGTATCATCTAAAACTTGAGTTTTCCTTATTTTCTGTCTGTATGATCTGCCCATGTTATGAGTGGACATGTTATTTTTATGAAAATCATCCAATACTACTGGTTAGTGTCTATTTCTGCTTTAATTGTTGCTGGCATTTGCCTCTTGTATTGAGGTGCTCCTGCATTGGATGCATATAGCTTCTTATTGGATTGATACCTTTATTCTTATGTAATGCAACCTTCTTTGTCTCCTATAGCAGTCTTTAATTAAAGTCCATTTATCTGATATGAGTATTGCTCCTCCCACTTTCTTTTGCTCTCCATTTTCACAAAATAGCTTTTCCCTGGCCATCACTTTCAGTCTGTATGTGTCCCTAATTATGAGGTGGTTTTCTTGCAGGCAGTATATTCCTGTGTGCATTCAGCCAGTCTTTGTATTTTCGTTGGAGCATTTAGCCCATTTCTGTTTAAGGCAGTTGTTGATAAGTATGATCTTGATATCATTTACTATATATTTTATGGTTTTGTTTTTCTAAGCTTTTCTGTTTCCTATCTACAGAAAATCCATCAGCATTTCTTGGAGTGCTGGTTTGGTGGTTCTGAATTCTAATTGCTTCTGTTTGTCTGTAAAACTTGTTTTCTCTTTTGAATTAGAATACTATCCTTGTTGGATAGAGTAATCTGGCTTTAGGTTTTTGTCTTTCATCACTTTAACTATATCCTGCCATTCCCTTCTAAACTGAAGTGTTTGTATTGTAAGATCAGCTGTTATCCTTATGGGAGTTCCCTTCTATGTTATTTGTTATTATTTCTTTGTTGCCTTTAATATTTGTTCATTGTGTATATTTATTTGTTTGTTTTAATTTTGGTTAATGGGTGTTTTGACATGTTTTGTCTTGGATTTATTCCTATGAGACACACTGGGGTTTTTCATCTTAGGTGTCTATTCCCTTACCCATTTCAGGTAGGTTTTCAACTATTTTATCCTCAAATATTTTCTCATGCCCTTTCCTTTTGTCTTCTTTCTCTGGGAAACCTATGATTTAAATGTGGGGGCATTTAACGTTGTCCCAGAGGTGTCTGAGGTTGTCTTCATTTCTCTCTCTTTTTTTCCTATTCTGCTTCATTTGTTTCTAATATTCTATCTTCCAGCTCACTCAGTCTTTCTTCTGCCTCAGTTACTCTACTGTTTTTGTTGTCCGGAGTGATTTCTGTCTCAGTTATTTCATTGTTCATTACTGATTGACTACTCATTATTTCTTCTAGGTACATTTAAAACACCCCTTTCAACTTCTCAATCCGTGTCTAAAGTTTATTTACCTGTAGATCCATTTGTTTCCAAGATTTTGACTATTATTATGCTGATTTTTTTTTTTTCCTGTAGACTTCCTACCTCCTCCTCTTTCATTGGTTTGTTGATTTGTATTGTGTTTCTTCACCTGCTGGATATTTTCATGTTGTTTAGATGGCTGTCTTTGGAATCTGTTTTCTCATTTTTTTTTTTTTTTGAGAGGCAATGCAGTGTCTATTAGAGAATTAGAGGGCTCTATTATAGGTTTGATTCCAGGTGAGCTATTTCAAATCCTCAGAGATGATGCTGTGAATGTGATGCACTCAATATGCTGGGAAATTTGAAAATCTTAGCAGTGGCTTGGCTGAAAACGGTCACTTTTCATTCCAATCTCCAAGAAAGGCAATGTCAAAGAATGTTGAAACTATCATGCAATTGCACTCCTCTCACATGCTAGCAAAATAATGCTCAAAATTCTCTAAGCCAGGCTTCAGCAATACATGAACCATGAACTTCCAGATGTTTGAGCTGGTTTTAGAAAATATAGAGGGACCAAAGATTAAATTCTCAACATCTGCTGGATCTTCGAAAAAGCAAGCAAGTTTCAGAGAAACATCTACTTCTGCTTTACTGACTATGCCAAAGACTTTGACTGTATGGGTCAAAATAAACTGTGGAAACTTCTCAAAGAGATGGGAATACCAGGCCACTGGACCTGCCTCTTTAGAAGCCTGTATGCAGGTCAGGAAGCAACAGTTAGAACTGGACATTGAATAACAGACTGGTTCCAAACAGGAAGAGTAGTACGTTAAGGCTGTGTATTGTCACCCTGCTTGTTTAACTTCTATGCAGAGAAAAGTTGGGCTGGAAGAAACACAAACTGGAATCAAGATTGCCAGGAGAAATGTCAATAACTTCAGATATGCAGATGACACCACCCTTATGGCAGAAAGTGAAGAGGAACTGAAGAGCCTCTTGAAAGTGAAAGAGGAGAGTGAAGAAGTAGGCTTAAGGCTCTACATTAGGAAAACTGAGATGGCATCCTGTCACATCACTTCATGGGAAATAGATGGGGAAACACTGGAAATGGTAGCAGACTTTATTTTTGGAGGCTCCAAAATCACTGCAGATAGTAGGGCTACAGCCATGAAATTAAAAGATGCTTACTCCTCCTAGACATCAGAAAACA